>NW_026879483.1:0-28149 GCF_032173495.1 Musca vetustissima
ATGGATAATGGTCCGTATGAGCATAAGTATTTACATATAAAGATAATGGTAGAAGCCATAAAAATTGTTTTTTATTAGCATTCATTGTAAAACTGGACGAAATACTTGTAACTAACAAACTACTAATAACCGCAACATCCTTATATCCAGGTTAAACTAGTTATATACCCCCACACTCACACAAAAGTTGCAGAAATCTCCCCTCAGTCTTTATGTGTCCATTCATTTTTCGCAAATCCAATATATTTTCATTAAACCAAAATACAGACAACAACTTTTACGAGACTTTTCTCATTAAAATAACTATTCCGAAGTGACCAATGTTTTATCTCAACATATTTGGCTATTGTCGAACAACGTGTATGTTAATCCCTGCGTTGACCTTTGTCCAACTAAAATTGCAGTTATTTTTGCTATGACACAGGTCATGTTTGCCTCCACCCCTTTATCATATAAATAAACATTCTAGTCCTAAAAATAACTTCATTGACCCATAAACTTAATGTACACAGGAACAGCAACAACAATGACAAACATGTGAAATATCCTAGGGATTATGGTTACATAGATTTTATGTTACTTACGTTCTTATTAAACCCGTAAGAATTTGTTTCGGCAAAACTAAAATGGACACATTCTGGTAGCAAACACATTCGTGTAGAAAAATCGAATCTTCTTTAATTGTACTGAAAGAAGGTGGTGTATAAGTTGGATGGTTTTGAATGCTATGGACCGTAGTTTATGAATATATTTTTGTAATCTCATTCCCGATCTATTCGGTATCACGAATTCTTCCCACAGGGTAGTAGGCTCAATAAGGAATAATTCCTTAAATTTATGCGACGTTTGCGCTAAACAAGTCTTTAGAAACGTACAAATTGTAAAAACCCTATCATTGCCGCCGAAAGTCGTTTAATTAACGTTGTATGTGCCCATATACAAAGACATAAAACAATGTACCGCAGTGTGGTGTAGGCTGTAAATATGGACTAATAAATCCTCCAATACTTTTCCTACCAAAGCAACAAAAAAAAATATGTATTTCTCTAGAAAATCTCAATTTTGGCAATATAATATTATATTCTATATAATAATGCTGCTCCATTCCTCTCTTCAAAAAAATCTATCTTGGTCATCATCTAAGTAACTCAATTATTACTTTGTTATCTGTATTTAATGTAATTTCCCGTAAACTTTGTTTGTTGTGTATGCCTCACGTACACACTCGCATTCACAATCTGTAACAAATATCAAAAGGCGCATTGTGCGTGGGCGGTATGTGTGGCGGACGAAGAAGGCTCAAATGTCATATCAAGATAGCAAGTAGACAATGTTAAGAGAACGTAAGGAACTTAGTTTACTCTAATTTAACTGAAAACGGAAATAACCAATTTATTTTGTTATATCTTCAATATTGGCTCAAATTCATACAAATACGACAACACTTTGATTATCAATGGGAGTCTGTGTATGTGTGTTTTTTCTTTGCCTTGCTTTATTCTCATTGTGTGTGACGTTGTATTCATGTCCTTATAATAGGACTGTGTACCTATAGATGTGTTTGCAAAAAAATGTTGATGTTTATTAGGGTCGTTAGAGAATACTTCCGAAAATATGTTTTAAACCAAAAAAAGATCCTAATCTTTAATATATACTTAAATACAAGTTTCTAATTTTTTTTAAAAATAAATCACTCTTGTCCTTGGGAAAATATTATTAAAATAATCCACGCCAGAATTGGCCCTTAAAAAATCTTAAAATAATCTACAAATAATTAACAAATACCTGTATTGGCCATGGAAAAATATTCTTAAAAAATCCACGCCTGAAAAATGTTTCTTAAATAATTCTGTATTGGTCATTGAGAAAATATTCTTTATAAAAATCCCTGCCTGTGTGTGTCCTTGCAAAAATATTATTAAACCAGTAAGGAAAGTTGCAAAGTCGGACTGGGCCGACTATATGATACCCTTCACAATTTAGGGTATATTCTACATACGTACCCTAACAAACATCATTCTAGACTTAATTAAGTACCCTATACCAAAGTTCGTGCAAATCGAAAGATATATAGGGACTTTGGGGCACCAATTATATAAAATCGGACGAAAATATATATGGGAGCTATATCTAAATCTGAACCAATTTTCACGAAACTTAGCACACGCATTCTAGACTTAATTCAGTACGCTATGACAATTTTCGTGCAAATCCAATGATTTTCAAGGACTTTGGTGAACCATTTACCAAAAATCGGGCGAAACTATATATGGAAGTTATATCTAAATCTGGACCGATTTTCAGGAAACTTAACACACATCATTCCAGACCTAATTCAGTACGCTGTGCCAAATTTCGTGAAAATCGAATGATTTTCAGGGACTTTGGTGAACCATTTACCTAAAATCGAACGAAACTATATATGGAAGCTATATCTAAATCTGGTACCGATTTCCAGGAAACTTGACACACATCATTCTAGACCTAATTCAGTACTCTGTGCCAAATTTCGTGCAAATCGAAAGATATATAGGGACTTTGGTGCACCATTAACATTAAATCGGACGAAAATATATATGGGAGCTATATCTAAATCTGAACCGATTTTTCCCGATTTCAATAGGGTTTGTCCTTGGGTCAAATAAGTGGTATATGCCAAATTTCATCCAATTCGGATCATATATGCGAACTGTACTTTGTTTACAATTTAACATGGACAGACAGACGGACGGACGTACGGACATGCATAAATCAACTTAAAAAATGACTCTATGCATATTCTCAAAAGGAATCATGTGTGTATCTCGTTTCCTTTTGCCTGTTACAAACATATGCACAAAGACATAATACCCCATACCACAGTATGGTGAAGGATATAAAAATCAACGCCTGTGTTGGTCCTTGAAAAATATTCCTAAAATAATCCAGAATTGGTCCTTGAAAACTATTCTTAAAAAATCCACGCCTGTGTTTGTCATTGAAAAAATATTCTTTAACAAATCGACTTCTGTTTTGGTCCTTGAAAAAGTATTCTTAAAAAATAAGCGCCTTTGTTGGTCCTTGAAAAAATATTCTTAACAAAATCCACGCCTCTGCTGGTCCTTGAAAAAAATCTTGTTAAAATAATCCACGCATGTGTTGGTCCTTAAAAAATACTTTAAAAAATAAACTCCTGTGTTTTTCATGGAAAAAAATATTCTTTAACAAATCCATGCCTCTGTTGGCCCTTCAAAACGTTTTTTTAAATAATCGGCGCCTGTGTTGGTGCTTGAAAAATATTCCTTAAAAATTCCCGCTTATTTTGGTCCTGAAAAACATATTTTTAAAAAATTCTAAACCTGTGTCGGTCCTTACAAATGTTTTCAAAATGCACACCTGTGTGCGTCCTGAAAAAATATTCTTTAAAAAATCCACGCCTACGTTGGTCATTGAAAAAATATTCTTTTCAAAATGCACGCCTGTTTTGTCCTGGAAAAATATTGTTTAAAATATCCACGCCTATGTTGGTCCATTTAGTAGTCCGCTTCTCCTTAAGATGTATTGTTTAAATATTTATTTCTAATTCTTAGAAACCCCCACCTAATAAACTATTTATAAGCCAAACAAAAATATGTCACTATTTGCCTATAAAGTGCTCAACATTCATACAGGACACCTGCTGACATTGGCTTGAATTGAGTTTATTTATTTATTTTTTTGCAATTCCCTTTTTTCGTAAATTCAGTCAGGGCAGTCGTTTATACCTTAATAGAAGCGTGTATGAACATATCAACTCTCGTTGGTGGGTTATGTTTGATGATATGCTATAGATGGTTTGTGTTGGTAATGGTGTACGTTTGTGTTACCACCATTGGCAATATAAACTAACAGACAGACAATATTTATTTTATTTGATAAAAAGAAAACAAAAACAAGAAAACATGAATTTGTTTTTGTTGTTATAACTTTGTAATAAAATCAAATAAAATTTGTTATTACATGGAAATTGTTACAAATAAATTCGTTACAAAAACAAGCCATGTTATGATGACAGGCAGGCAATTCAGCTTAACCTCTCCTCAGTCGAAACAAAACAAATGTAAAGCAGAAACACGCACACATACACAAACACAATTGAATCAGTTGATGTTTTTTCGGTTGTACTTTTTTTTTTTTGCTCATCACTTTTGCCTTTTCCATTTGATTTCATTATTTTCATTTGTTACACTTTAATATCAGCTGCACAGGCTCATAAAAATTGGTGTTCGTTTCATTCTCCGTCAATAACACAGTATGAATAATTTGACAATAAATTGTCTTTGGCGGAAATGTACAATTACTAACACATATGTATGTACGTGTAGAGGGGATGATAAGTTCATAGAATCTGAATAAGTAAAATCAGAATTCATAATTTTTTATTAGGTTACCCTTTTGTATTTTACCAATTGATGTTTATATTATATGTTCATGAGTTCGTGTGTATATTTTCACACATTGGCTACTGGTGTGTAATGGCGATATGATGTTAAAAAATTATATTTTTTTGTTAAATTTTATCATGTGGAATAATTGCTCAAGGCTCAATCATAGGTGAATATTGGCTTACTCATATTTATACCCTTCACCACACTGTGGTACAGGGTATTATGTCTTTGTGCATATGTTTGTAACAGGCAAAAGGAATCGAGATAGACCCATGGTTCCTTTTGAGAATATGCAGAGAATCACTTTCTAAGTCGATTTATGCATGACCGTCCGTCCGCCCGTCTGTCTGTCCATGTTAAATTGTAAACAAAGTCCAGGTGGCATTTATGATCTGAATTGGATGAAATTTGGCATAGGTCACTTGTTCGGCCCAAGGACGAATCCTATTGAAATTGCGAAAAATCTTTTCAGATTTAGATATAACTCCCATATATATATTTAACCGATTTAATGTAAATGGTCACTATATATCTTTCGATTTGCACGAAATTTGGTACAGCCTAATCATTTTGGTCTAGAATGATGTCTGCCAAGTTTCGTGAAAATCGGTCCAGTTTAGATATAGCTCCCATATATAGTTTCGTCCGATTTCATGTAAATGGTGCACCAAAGTCCCTATATATCCTTCGATGTGCACGAAATTTGGCATAACGCGCTGAATTGAGCCTAGAGTGATGTCGGCCAAGTTTCGAGAAAATCGGTCCAGATTTAGATATAGCTCCCATATAAAGTTTCATCCGATTTCATGTAAATGGTGCACCAAAGTCGCTATATATATTTCGATTTATACGAAATTTGGCATTACGTGCTGAATTGAGCCTAGAGTGATGTCTGCCAAGTTTCGAGAAAATCGGTCCAGATTTAGATATAGCTCCCATATATAGTTTCGTCCGATTTCATGTAATGGTGCCCCAAAGTCCCTATATATCTTTCGATTTGCACGAAATGTGGCTTAACGTACTGAATTGAGCCTATAATGATGTCTTCTAAGTTTCGTGAAAATCGGTCCAGATTTAGATATAGCTCCCTTTTATTATAGATTGATTTTAAGTAATTGACGCACCAAGGAACCAATAGGCTGATAAGAACAAAGCGTGAAATTAGTATAACCTAACCTGTGACAAGTTTGTTTGAAATATATATTTTCGCCCGATTTCAAGTAAATTGGGCATCAAACTCCTCATGTTAGTCAGATTGACAACCAATTTTGCACAACGTACAAAATGGAGCATAGAATTACGTAGATGCGTTTTTTAGAAGTACAGTCATAGCCCAACGGATGACCTATTTATATTTGTTTGAAGTCTATTTACATACTTTAAGAATATATCTACGTAGATTCACATTTAGATAAATATCACATATATTATTTCATCCAATTTCATGTTAATAGTTCTGTCTAATATACCCATAGTGGTGAAGGGTATCATACTGCCCCGTCCGACTTTACTGCTTGCCTTACTGGTTTTAAATTATGAAAATTATTGTCATTAATTCACTTTCAGATACCCAATAAAATATTTTTTATGTCAAAATGTTCAATTTTCTGATTAACTGTGGAACTAAATTGAATGGTTTTCTGAAAATATTCTTTAAGAAATCGCCGCCTTAGTTAGATATTGAAAAAAATATATTTATTTTAAATCGCCGCCCGCGTTAGTTATAGACAAATTTTTCTTTAAAAAGTCCACGCCTGTGTTAGTTATAGAAAAAATATTCATTAAAAAATGCACACCTGTGCTAGTCATTGAAAAAATATTTTTTTACATCCGTGACTGTTTTGGTCGTTGAAGAATTATTCTTAAGAAATGCACGCCCCTGGCCTGTGTTGGTCATTAAAAAAAAAATAATAAATAAATAAAATCCACTCCTGTCTTCAGTTTTATCCATTCTATACTAGTTTTATATGCATGAGCTTAAATATCAAACTTAATTTTTAGGATTTCTTACCACAAACTTTAATTAAATGCCATGCCAAATTAAATGCTTTTAAGACTATAAATCATCTGTCCCCAAAACTAAATTAAGCAAAACCATAATTTAACTAAGATGTTCATATTTCTTTGTAAAATCTTTTGCATCCCTGTTTGAATAAAATGCTTTTCATAATAAAACCCATAAACTATTTTATTTAAATATATCATAGATTAGATTATTATAGTCTGAAAACATCAATCTTCACTATCAAATGACCAACGGTCATTTAATAGGTTTACATCTTTATTATGGGAGGGATACCTTTTTCTTATCCTTTGGCCCCATCCGACTAACCTGGTTTTGGGCATTTGATGAAACTATAAATATATTTTTGTGGTAAACTATCCACACCCACAAACCCTTCACATGTCATCCCATGAATAGTGTTATTTGTGTGAAGATGTGTTTGTATCCGTTTGTTATTTTGGGACCAATTGGAATTTGTTTTAACTAATGTCAGCATTAATAGCTTGTAAAAATTAAGAACATACAATAATTGTGTATGTAGGCATGTGTGTGTGTGTTTGTCTTAAGAAAACAATTTCCTTGTACACGATGTGATGATACATAAATATTTACATACTTAACAGAACAAACCTCATCAATTTTGTACGAAACCACATATTTACAAACAGCAAAAAGACAACAAGAATAATGAAGCGAAAACCATCCTTGCATGCTTGCCTTATCTTACTCACTCTCTTTTGGTCTGTTTTCGGGCTGAGAATAAGAGGAAGGTATCTCACTATAGAAAAGATCTTAATAAATTATGTCATGGCTGATGATTTTGAGGATTGGAAAATCTGTGTAGGTTTTCGAAAAAGGAAAGTGTTGCACAAAATTATAAAAAAAAAATATTTTTCAATGGACCTAAACAACCGGCAATTTTTGTAGAATAGTTTCTCAAGAAAACATAGTGTGTTTGTTTAAAGAAAATGTTTTCAAGGTTTATTAAATTTCAAAGGAAATTTTAAAATTTCATATTCAGTAGGCCACACTCTTCAAAATTTAACCTCAATCAGAACCCCGTTTGAAATATATATGGATATGTTTGCATCTGCACCATTTTCAGCAATCGGTGCAAAATTTACCAAAACTCCAACGAAAATATATATGGGCTATATCTAAATCTGAACCGATTTCAACGAAATTCGCCAGAGATTATTTTTTTAACTTCAGTAACAAAATTGTGTGTCAATCATGCAAACATTGGGTCTTTAGTGCGCAATTTACATAATGTCGAAAGAAGGTATATATGGGAGCTGTATCTAAATCTGAACCCATTTTCACGAAACTTAGCACATATAATTCTCGACTTAATTCAGTACGTCAAATTTCAAACATATATATGGACTTTTGTACACCATTTACATAAAATCGGACGAAAATATATATGGGTGCTATATCTAAATCTGAACTGATTTTCACGATTCTTAACACACATCGTTCTAGACTTAATTCAGTACGCTATGCCAAATTTCGTGCAAATCGAAAGTTATACAGGGACCATTGTGCACCATTTACTTAAAATCGGACGAAAATATATATGGGAGCTATATCTAAATCTGAATCGATTTTCAAGAAATTTTACCCATATCAATCTAGGCTCACTTCAGTACGCTATGCCAAATTTCGTGCAAATCGGAAGATATATAGGGACTTTGGTACTTCATTTACATTGAATCTAACAAAAATATATATGGGAGCTACATTTAAATCTGAACCGTATTTTCCCAATTTCAATATGGTTCGTCCTTGGGCCAAATAAATGGGCTGTGACAAATTTCATCCAATTTGAATCAAAAATGCAACCTGCACTTTGTTTACAAATTAACATGGACAGACAGACGGACGAACATGCATGAATCGACTCAGAAAGTGATTCTGTGCACATTCTCAAAAGGATCCATGTGTCTATCTCGTTTCCTTTTGCATGTTACAAATGCACAAGACATAATACCCTATACCACAGTGTGGGGAAGGGTATAAAAACAAGGTGGATTCTTCTGACTGAGACTCACTGTACGTACGATCACGAATTTAAGATTAGTTTTATGGTTATGTAGATTTTTATACTTATTACGTTTTATTGTAAAATTTGATTACAACTATAACATAGACATAAATAACAAAAATGTTCTGTGGATATTTTCCGCATGAAGATGTGTATACATTTAAAGGTGGTTTATATGTTACGGTCCCATTGACATAAATACACTTATTTAAAATCATGTGTCAATATGCATACATAACATGTGACCAACCACCAACGCATACTACAATAGCCGCTGTTAATGTTTTGCTGTTTGTTTTGCACAGTCTAAGGATGTCTTTTCCTTAATGGCCGAATATTTTCTACACACATACAAATCTTTATGTATATTGTAATAACATTGTCAATGTTAGTTTAGTGGTTGTACCTCCTACTAATGAATATTTATTTTTGTGTGTGTATTTACATTCAACGACACCCAATCGAAAAAAAAACAAATAGACATTTGGGAATTACATATTTATGCGTAATGTTTACTTGCGAATATGCATAAAAAAATAGTTTTATTTTCGTTAATAGACGTGTATTAAATTTTATTTTTATTCCATTGGAGATATCATTTTGAAGAAGCAATATTAATAACAAAAAAGCTGCGTTGATTTAAGGAGGATATTTTAAGAAGGAGTATTATAAGCGTAGTGGACCTTTTAAAGAATATTTGTAATAAATATTTGTTGTATGTAAACTATTTTAACTGGTCTAAATGAAGTGAAATTTAGCATAGGTTCCAGAAAGACATATATAACAAATATTTGAGTTCGTTCAATTTCATGTCAATGTTCTTTGGAAAAGGCGACTTCTGTTCTAATAAAGGGTATCATTTAGTCGGCCCAGTCCGACTTTAATTTTTTCCTTACTGGGTTTTCAATGACCAAAACAGAATGGTTTCTTTAAAGAGTATTCATTACAAAACCAACGCCAGTTTCGATTGTTCAAACAATACCTAAGGACTATTATAAAGAATATTTTTTAATAATTTTTTTAAAGGAATTTTTGATTATCATATGGTCTCAAGGACAAATATAAAAACATCGAATTAATATTGTCCCTGAAAAACAGAATCTAGAAACATTTGAAAACACCTTCGCCATATGACAGAGGATATAATCCATTTGTACTATCCGAATTGATTTCATGTTCCTCATTACAAGTGCTGTGATTTTAGATAGATTCCAATTGTTATACTTGGTGCCTTAAAACACATACGCAATACAACGTTACAAATCTTTCAATAAGATTGCCATATACATATGTATGTGCAATTGTAAGGACCACATAACATACATACATCCACGCTCACCCACACATGTAAACGCACACAAACATTTGATTAATTACGAATGTGTCCACAACTTGACAAATTACAATCTTAACAATTGTGTGGTGTCCACAAATGAGGTTGATGTTTGCCATTGATATACAGCAACAACAACGCCACCAGCAGCAGCAACAACATCATACTTTGACATTATGATGAGCCTTAACAGTTAAGGACGTGGGAACCCATTAAAACCTTAAGTACTCATTAGATAGGGCCTAGTGCCAGCATTCCAAGTCAGACGGTTGGTCATCTAACATGGTCCACAATCGAGCGTCATTCGTCGTTGTCGTCGTCGTTGGTGTACATTTAAAATATATGACAATGATGGAACTAATGATGATGCCACACATAAATTAAGAGGAAAGAGTCGGGGGTAGTTCTTAGGAAGGGATAGAGTGAGTCAAAGGAACCCACAAAGATGACCATAATTGTTTACCCCTCTCGCATGCGAGCGCAGAAGCTTTTCGTCGAAGTGAATAAACTTTATGAGGATGATAAAAGGAGGGAGCATGGTTCCATTTAAAATATAACTCCGATGCTTTCATTTGTCGTTCTCCAAAGATTGCTTCGGTAAATATTTGCATTATCTGGACTTCTGGTCATTGAAATTCCAACTCTCCGTTTTTATTTTCTATATACATTTCAATTATGTACCCTAACATGCTGATGTTGTAACAAATACGACAGCTGTAACGTTTATATCAACATTTGCCTTGTTAACTGGAAAAACTTCACTTCTGTAAAATAACATTCAGTTATTCAATTATATGTAAGAGAGGGATAGGAAAATAAATATAATTTCAAAATCGATTTTTCTCCCAGACGAGGTGATCATATAAAAGTTTGTAAGTGTTGTACTTATATACATTTTCCAATAAAAACTATTTGAAGATATAATAGCCTTATATCTATATATTTTTACGGGTCTCCTATAAGCGTGGATTTTATAAAAAATATTTTTGGATTCTTCAAAGAATATTTTTTTAAGGACCAACCAAGGCGTGGATTCTTTAAAGAATATTTTTTCAAGGACCAACCAAGGTGTGGATTCTTTAAAGAATATTTTTTTAATGACCAACCAAGGCGTGGATTGTTTAAAGAATATTTTTTCAAGGACCAACCAAGGCGTGGATTCTTTAAAGAATATTTTTTCAAGGACCAACCAAAGCGCGGATTCTTTAAAGAATATTTTTTAAAGAACCAACCAAGGCGTGGATTTTTTAAAGAATATTTTTTCAAGGACCAACCAAGGCGTGGATTCTTTAAAGAATATTTTTTCAAGGACCAACCAAGGCGTGGATTCTTTAAAGAATATTTTTTCAAGGACCAACCAAGGCGTGGATTATTTAAAGAATATTTTTTCAAGGACCAACCAAGGCGTGGATTCTTTAAAGAATATTTTTTCAAGGACCAACCAAGGCGTGGATTCTTTAAAGAATATTTTTTCAAGGACCAACCAAGGCGTGGATTCTTTAAAGAATATTTTTTCAAGGACCAACCAAGGCGTGGATTCTTTAAAGAATATTTTTTCAAGGACCAACCAAGGCGTGGATTCTTTAAAGAATATTTTTTCAAGGACCAACCAAGGCGTGGATTCTTTAAAGAATATTTTTTCAAGGACCAACCAAGGCGTGGATTCTTTTAAAGAATATTTTTTCAAGGACCATCCAACCAAGGCGTGGATTTTTTAAAGAATATTTTTTCAAGGACCAACCAAGGCGTGGATTTTTTAAAGAATATTTTTTCAAGGACCAACCAAGGCGTGGATTTTTTAAAGAATATTTTTTCAAGGACCAACCAAGGCGTGGATTCTTTAAAGAATATTTTTTCAAGGACCAACCAAGGCGTGGATTCTTTAAAGAATATTTTTTCAAGGACCAACCAAGGCGTGGATTCTTTAAAGAATATTTTTTCAAGGCCTATCCAAGGTGTGGATTCTTTAAAGAATATTTTTTCAAGGACCAACCAAGGCGTGGATTCTTTAAAGAATATTTTTTCAAGGACCAACCAAGGCGTCGATTCTTTAAAGAATATTTTTTCAAGGACCAACCAAGGCGTGGATTCTTTAAAGAATATTTTTTCAAGGACCAACCAAGGCGTGGATTCTTTAAAGAATATTTTTTCAAGGACCAGTACATGTCCTTTTAAGAGCACTAGAAACGCGCTTTTATAAAGAATATTTTTGCAAGGACCAAAATTGGCGATGATTTTTTAATAACACCAGTGTCTCTGATATTCCATGTTTTGGATGGAACTATTTTGCAAAAACTTAGTATAGTTTTTCATTGTAAATCCGTCTCTCCACATTTGAGATATGCTGAAGGTCTTATATGAATTTCACCAACTTAAATGTTTGAAATTTCATATTTCATTTTCTTACTGGATAAAAAAACTTTCTGACAATTTTTTTTATAAGGACATAGCAATGTACATCATGTTGGAAAGTTTTACAAATTTAATGTTTTCTAGAACTATTTCTCAATGACTTTAATAATGACTCTTTTCAAGGGTTTTTAAAGCATAGGTTTAAAGTGTGCTTTTGCAGTTTCTAAAACATACATTTTCAAATTTGTCACGCTTGAACTCTTTTTATATCCCTACGTTTATTTACATAATAAATAAAATCTCTGTCAGCTTTGGAAATCTTTAGTGGTTAGCGATTTCATAGAACTTTTACATGATTGACATTTTTACTTTGTCCTCTTTGTAGGTATTGTAAACACAATGTGGTTTAATGTCAACGAATGAATTTATGTATGTATGTCTGTGTGTTTTGTTTATGTACAATTCAATACTGCCAAAGCCCTTCTACCACAAATACTCTTCACGTTGACATTTGTTTCTGTATTTGTCATATGGGACCCTTAACGTTATTGTTTTAATAAATGGACACTCATTCAATCACGGTAACACTCACAAATATAAACACATACTTACATATTGAGCAAGATATATTAATTCAGCGGGATATGAGTATTTACGTATGTATGTGATAATATGTATTGACTTGACTTCCTTGGACAAATGTGAACAGATTTCTCCGATATGTATGTGTATATGTATATATATGTCGTAAAGTTCAATAGATTAACTCATAAATGCCAATAACACAAATAATGATTAAACATTTCGGCAAAGACAATTGAGTGATTCGTCATTTGCTAGGCTTTAATGAGTAGCCAAATATAAAGGCATTATATGAGAAGAACTACATGTTGAAGGGAATGACTATGTTGAAAATATTCTTCAAAATCCACTACTTTAATTTTTGGGGTCCTTTGAGAAAATATTCGTCAAATATACACTCCTTTAACTGTTAGGGCCCTCTGAGAAAATATTCTTCAAAAATCCACTCCTTTAACTCTTAGGGTTCTTTGAGAAAATATTCTTTAAAAATACACGCCATGGACTTTTAGGATCCTTTGAGAAAATATTCTTTAAAAATACACGCCATGGACTTTTAGGGTCCTTTGAGAAAATATTCTTTAAAAATCCACGCCATGGACTTTTAGGGTCCTTTGAGAAAATATTCTTTAAAAATCCACGCCATCGACTTTTAGGGTCATTTGAAAAATTATTCTTTAAAAATCCACGCCATGGACTTTTAGGGTCATTTGAAAAATTATTCTTTAAAAATCGACGCTATGGACTTTTAGGGTCATTTTAAAAATTATTCGTTAGATATCCGCGCCATGGACTTTTAGGGTCATTTGAAATAATATTCTTTAAAAATCCACGCCATGGTCTTTTAAGGTCATTTGAAAAATTATTCTTTAAAAATCCACGCCATGGACTTTTAGGGTCATTTGAAAAATTATTCTTTAAAAATCCACGCCTATAGCAGTGATGGTCCTTTGAAAAATTATTCTTTAAAAATTCACGCCTATAGCTGTGATGGTCCTTTGAGAAAATATTCCTTAAAAATCCACGCCTATAGTTGTGATGGTCCTTTGAAAAAATATTCTCTAAAAATCCTCGAATTCAGCTGTGAAGGTCCTTAAGAAAAATATTCTTTAAAAATCCACGCCTCTATTGTAAAGGTCACTTGAAAATATGCATTTAAAATCCACGCGTTTATCTGTGAGTGTCCTTTGGAAAATATTCCTTAAAATCCACCTTTAAAACCCCACGCCTTCGAAATAATTGTTTTTAAATATACATGCTACAGCTTAACAGGTCCTTTGAAAAATTCCTTTACAATTCTATAGCGTTGATAGTCTTTAAAAACATATTCTTTAAAATCCACATCTGTATGTGTAATGGTCACTTTAAAAAATCAAAATCCACATCCCTAAAAAATTTAGTTCAAAATTTGTTCTCAATTAAATTTTTCAAATATTGTTCAATAATTTATAACAGAATTTAACTTGTTTTAAAAATTCCTATCATATGCAAACATGTATACATGTATATACAAAATTGTAAATACAAGTTTTATTCTCTTTGTGACCCGAAAAAAGTGCATATTGCGTCACACGAAAATGTTCAATGGACTTGTATATTTGCTAATTGATTTATGGTCCGATGTAGAGGTATGTTAAAAATTTATTGTTTTATTAAGCTGCAATGTCACAGCAACAATACAAAATAAATAAAAATTGCACATGTCGTTGTTCGGCGTTCTGGTGTACAATAATAAATCAACAAGTTTGAAGTAAACAAAATTTCCATGTGGACGATGACGTTTCGAATAGCGAATTTTACATTCACTATCTAAATGATTCACAGTAAATAAAAAAAAACTAATGAAAATGATTGTGATGAATTGTTCTCATTTTATATATTTAAACCGTTAAGATAGTAAAACCGTCGAACATAGTGGTGATGTATATTTATAATTTATAGCCTCTTGGCGAAATTCTTACACACTATGAATACCCAAATCAATGTTGATAAACCTTTGAATCTATTATTAGAGAGAAAAAGGGATTTAAGAATTATTCAAACGATTTAATTTGCCTACAGTGAAGTTGTTTCTTTGAATCTCAGCGGACGTTTTGTGGTGACAGCCATTTGATAATTCGTAATACGAAGGCTTACAAATGAAACACAAAAGAGAATGGGAGTTATATTCTTTTTCATGAAATTCTTTTGTTTTTGACAACTGCAATGGATTCAAAGAAATCCTTTTTCTAAAGGTTTTCTAAGTAGAATACAAATTGGTTTTGACATTCTTCTAAGAAACTCTTGTAAATATTATTTTTAAATTCATGTTAGCTTATGTTGTTTTTTTAACAATTATTACATTATAATAACATTAGCTCGAAAATTTTCCACAATACTTGTGGAGTTGAATAGAAAATTTTATATTTATCGAAAATTAATTATAACGGTAAATATAGAGAAAAATGGTTTCAAAATTTTATTTGTTAACTTAAATTTATAACGGATTTATATTTTCTTTTTATAATAGTACAATTTTTCCTTTCAAACAGATATATATTTGATAAATCCCAACATTTGAGTTACAGCGGTTGAAATGTGAAAAAATACGCATAAAATGACAAAATTTATTTTTCTTTGGACGTGGAAATTACTATAATATTATACATATAAGTTTTATTATATTACGGGGAAGAAAATTAAGTTAGCTTATGAAAATGATAAAAATCAAAAAAATCATTTTAAAAAATGATGACTTATAATTTGTATTTTTCTTAACTTTTAAGGAAATAAGTATATCGTCTGGTTTGCCTGTTACAATCATAACGGTTTGTAACAGGTTGCTTACTGGCATATTTCCTTTAGAGAAGATCGCATGTATTTCAAAAATGTGTACTATCCATTTTTGAAACACCAAATAAATATTTCTATGGCTAACTTAATTTTCTTGTAATATTAAAATTATATGCTTAATGTCATTTTCACTACAGTTTTAAATGTTGACATTTTAAACGTATTATACGCCACAATAATTAATAAACATACTCAACCGATGTACCAAATATATATGTTATCGAAAGAAAAAAAATTAATATAAATCCGTTATAAAGCAAATAAGTTATCCAAATTTTGAAAAGTTTCTATTATTTACCGTTATAAAATTAATTTTCGAAGTGACCCAGAAAAAGAAATTAATTCTGCGGATAAAAGGCATAATGAAAAATTTTTTTTTGTTATTTTGTAGCACAGTGTAATTATTAGCTCATTTTCCACTACTTGTTTGAATAGAAAATTTTATATTTATCATTTGAATATAATTCTAAAATTTTATATGTTAATAAAATCGTTCATATTTTTTTCTATAATAGAGATGTCGACAATAGCTTCCCAACATTGACCTATTTAGAAAATTAATATAATTTCCGAAAAAGTTTTTCTTTGGCGTGGAACTATACTATAATAGTTATACATGAATTACTCCCTTTCTATTTTTTATGCCCTATAATAAACCTAATTATGTCATTTCCCTAATAAATGTCTTAATTTGTTTTTCTTAACTTTTGTTGACATAAGTATATCGTGGTTTGCAGATAGCATCTGTTTCGTGGTTGCTTTCTGGCATTCCTTAGCAGATCGCATGCATTTCCCTCACTAATTGTTTGAAACACCAAATAAATATTTCTATGGCACGTTTTGAGTATTAATTATTGTATGTTTTCCACTTTTTTGTTGACATTCAAAACTTATACGCCACAATAATTAATAAACATATTGAGAATGTTGTAATTACTAAAATCAGTTATAATGATATCCATTTCGAATTTTTATTGTTTACACTGTACAACAAAATGTTGGGGTGAGAAATTAATTCTGCGGATAAAAGGCATAATCAAGTCATGATGTGCCGGAAAAAAACTATTTATAAGATCTGTAAATCTGAATATATTTTCCAGAGGGTTTGTTTGTCAATAAAAGAGCTGTGCCAATCCGTACATTATTTACAAAAATACGAGTCAGACGGAGGGAGATATAGACATGCCTAAATCGACCCAGGAAGAAAATCGTTGTATGCCCTCAAAAATAACTGTGTGTTAATCTTGTTCCCTTTTGTATGTAACAATTATATACCCAAAGATATAGTACCACGCCCTGTACTATATGGCACTATATGTCTTGTGTAGGTTCGTTTTTCAAAAGCCGTGGCATTCATTTAGTTCATGGTGTGTAGAAATCCCTTCCTATATATATTTTCGTCCGATTTACGGTAACAATTTTTATACCCTTCACACAGTGTGGTATATATATTTCGATGTCTTTGTGCATAAGTTTGTAAAAGGCAAATTTGGCATAGCGTAATAATTTCTAGAATGATGTGTGTTAACTTTCTGAAAATCGGTCAGATTTATGATATAGTCCCATATATATTTTCGTAAGATTGTAGGTAAATGGTGCTCAAAAGTCCCTATATATATTTCGATTTGCACGAAATTTGGCATAGCGTAATAATTTAGGTCTAGAATGATGTGTGTTAAGTTTCCTGAAAATCGGTTCAGATTTAGATATAGCTCCCATATATATTTTCGTAAGATTTTAGGTAAATGGTGTACAAAAGTCCCTATATATCTTTCGGTTTGCACGAAATTAGGGACTGCGTTATGAATTATGTCTAGAATGATGTGTGTTAAGTTTTCTGAAAATTGTTTCAGATTTAGATATAGCTCCCATATATATTTTCGTTCGAATTGATGTAAATGGTGCACCAAAGTCCACATATATCTTTCGATTTGCACAAAATTTGGCATAGCGTACTGAATAAAGTCTAGAATGTTGGGTACTAAGTTTCGGTTCTGATTTGGAATTATCTACTATATTTATGTTCTTCCCATTTTATGTAAATTGTTCACTATAGACCCAAAGTTTGTCCGATTGCCACACAATTTTGTAAAATTAACTGTAGTTATTATAAATTAATCTCTGGCAAGTCTCGTTGAAATCCGATTTTACACAAAATTTTTCACAACGTACTGAAGTTAGTATAACCTAGAAGTTAGATATAATTTCTGAACCAAACTCCCCAGGTGGGTCCGATTGGCACAAAATTTTGCACAATGTACTGGAGATATTATAACATAACGTGTGGCAAGTTTTGTTGAAATCGGTACAGATTTAGATACAGCTCCTAGATATTGGTTCGTCCGATTTTAAGTAAAATGTGCACAAAAGACTCAAAGTTAGGCCGTTTGCTACAAAATTTTGCACAACGTACTGGAGTTAGTATAACTTAGCATTTCAAAAGTTTTGTTGAAATCGGTTCAAATGTGGACAGAGCTACCATATATATTTTCTCCGGAGTTTAAGTAAATTATGCACCAAGAGCTTAAAATTTGGCCGATGTGCACAAAACATACTGATATTAGTATAACCTAACCTGCGACAAGTTTCGATGAAATCGGTTTATATTTTGATATAGCTTTTATATACATTTTTGTCCGATTTTAAGTAAATAGTGCACCAAACTCTTCATGTTTATCATATATTTATCCAAATAATCAACGGGTGTCCGATTGATATTTGCTTTAAATTGATGTACATAAGTTTGAGATGCAACTCTATATTTTACCAAATGAAAAACTTAGTATAGGTTCAGAATTACATGGTTATGGTTCCAATTTCATTTTACTGTTCCTTCAAAAATGTCTGTTAGGATTCATCTCTTAAATATACCCAAAGTGGTGATGCGTGTCATATAGTCGGCCCCGTCCGACTTTACTCCCTTCCTTACTGGTTTAACTTTTTTTGTTTATTTCTCCTTTATTGAAACATTTAAACAATCCCATAAAATAGATAATGCATTTGTATTCTATATATGAAAACGCTTTTCAATTTAAAATATTCCATTCATATTTTATTTTACATGAATATGTATATATTCAATAATATTTGTATTCGTATTCCTCACTGCAATATTGCTATATCTTATATTTACTTTCTAGGAAATGGCATTTCTATTATGTTTTATTGTAAATTTTTTGTTATCGTTACTTTTGCTTGAATTCTTTCATATTATTGTTGTACGTTTTTTATTTATGTTATATGGAACTGATTTTATGTTTCCTTTGAATATTTTTTACTCTATATCAATCCATCAATAGAGTAACATTTATTTACTTCGAATTCTATTGAAATTAAAAAGTTCACAATTGAATGTTTTTATACACAACTACATTGGACTACATTGGTCCTCGACCTACCATTCAGTGCACTGATATCTCAAATATTATGAAATGAGTCGTTTATTATGAATGTTGCTTAAGTTTACAAACCATATTATGTTACGTATTTATCATCATGTGTTACATATTTTACTTTATTTTATTTTATTTTATTTTATTTTATTTTAAAGTCACACACAAAATTAATATCATCTATACTAATAAACGAGTAAAGTGATTGACTGACTGATTAAACGATTCATCAACGCCCAGACGAAACGGCTGAAGCTAGAATCTTGAAATTTTGGGTGAGGGTCACTCTTGGTCCAAATGTGACAGATAAGGCTGGGTTTTTGGAAATTCGTACTAGAACGGCACGAAAAGTACTAAATGTGGTATCATTTGTATTTGGCGACACGGTAGAGCCAGAACTCTGAAATTTGGTTCGATGGTCGTTGATGGAGTGTAGGATAGATGTACCAAAGGGTTTTTGGAAATTCGAACTGTAACTATTCGAAAAGTACAAAAATGTACTAAATTTGGTACAATTCTGCAGCATGTGAACGGGTAGCGTTAAAAACTTGAAATTTGGAGTGTGAATTAAGGTTGAGAGAAGTAGGGTACTCATGTGTACGAAAAGTACTATATGGTACTATATTTGGTACAAAATTAATTTGGAGATACAAATCGAGCTGAAATCCGGAAATTTGAATTTAATTACCGTCGGAGTGTGGGATTGGGATATGAACGTAGTTTTGGAAATTTGTTACTTATGTGTACAAAAAGTATTAAGTCGTACTATAATCGTTACAGTTTGGATTTGGGTGATCTTATAGAGCGGTAACAGTGATATTTGGAGTCAGGATCACTGTAGAGGTGTGGGATTGGGGTCAGGATTCAGATTAAGAAAAAAATACTTATGGGTACTAAATGGTACTAACTTTGGTAAAATTTCAATTTTAGGTGAACCAATATAGCTAGAATCATGAAATTTGGAGTCAGGATCACTGTTGAGCTGTAAGATTGAGATATGTAGAATGTTTTACAAATATGTACTAAATTTGGTACAATTTAAATTGTAGGCGAACCGATAGAATTAAAATCCTGATACTTGGATTTAGGATCACTGTGGGGGTGTAGAATTGGGGTGTGTGGGATGTTTTGGAAATTCGTACTACTGTGTACTAAATTTGGTAGAGTTTTTATTGTGGGTCAACCTGTAAAGTTGGATTGGGGTATGTAGGAAATTTTGGAAATTGGTACTACTGTGTACTAAATTTGGTAAAATTTGAATTGTGGGTGGACAGATAGAGTTGGAATCCTGAAACTTGGATTTAGGATCACTGTGGCGGTATAGGATTGGGTATGTAGGAAGTTTTGGAAATTGGTACTACTGTGTACCAAATTTGGTACAATTTTAATTGTGGGTGAACCGATAGAGTTGGTATCCTGAAACTTGAATTTAGGAATGCTGTGGGGGTGTAGCATTGGTGTATGTAGGAAGTTTTGGAAATTGATACTACTGTGTACTAAATTTGGTACAGTTTGAATTCTAGGCGAACCGATAGAATTGAAATCCTATGTGGGCGTGAAGGTTTGGTTTTAGTAGAATGTTTTGGAAAGTGGTACTACTGTGTACTAAGTTAGGTACAATTTGAATTGTGGGGGAACCGATAGAATTGGAATCCTGAAATTTGGAATTAGGAATACTGTGGGAGTTTTGTTTGAGCTAATTTGGAGGTTTTGGAAACTGATACTACTGTGTACTAAATTTGGTACAATTTGATTTGTGGGTGAACCCTTAGAATACTATATCACTGTAAGGGTGTAGGTTTGGGGTACGTAGGAAGTTTTGGAACTTCGATTAGGATCACTGGTACTACTGTGTACTAAATTTGGTAATATTTGAATTGTTGATAGAATTGGAATCCTGAAACTTGGATTTAGGATAACTGCGGAAATGTGGGTATCGATATTAATGTGTGGATAGCTTAGTTTTTCTAACATATGCAGTTTTATGTGAAAATAAAATAATATGTTTATACATGTTTAAATATATCCCACATTCGTTAACGAAGTAGCGGGTATATGCTAGTATAATAATATTTTTAAAACAAATAAAACCTAAATCTGAATATAAGGTCAAATTAATTATCTCAAGATAAGATAAAAGGGACTTTAAGAAAGGTCATTTTTCCAAGCTTCATATACGTTACATAATTTTTTGTAGCATGGCAATACTGTTTATGACCACCATTGAATTATATATGGAACATTACAAAATTCCTTAAATTCCTTTATTCCATAAAATTCCATAATCCTTTAAAATTCCATACAAAAAATTAAAAAATTTGTTTGCAAGCACATTCGTGTTATTTGTTACATAAGTTAAGGAAAATATGCTGATTCAAAATCTATTCGCAAAATCTATTCACAAATTCGGATGCTGCGCACAAAAGTTATAGCGGTCTAAAATCTTGTATTTCAAATATAAATGAAATAAATTCCCATTTGTTGTAATTCGAGAATTTCTTCGCAAATGGTTAAACACATTTGTTTTCTCTGTATACTAGTCAAATCACATTGAAATACGGTTAAATAGATTAACATTGAAATACGGTTAAATAAATAAATTTTTTAATTTCCATAAAATGTTTTTTTTTTCAATTTTTGATTTTTTGGTATGGTTAAGATAATACGGTTTAGTCGAGATCTTCTATAACACGTGACGATTTCTTCTACAAATTATTTTAGATGATTGTTAAATATCGATAGATTCCTCTGTTAAGAGTTTTGACTTGAAAAATGACCAAATATATTGCAGTTACAGTATATGAAAATGATCAACATTAAATAGCATACAGTTCGCGTATAAGTTGAAATCATTTGATACGCATGTAAATATCTCCCGATAATTATGCATTTTTCGAGGTTTCATTAAACACTTTACAATGCAAAAACCCTAAAAATGACTAAAAATGGCGCAACGTGCATACGATTTTCATGCGCATCCCGTTTCAGTAATCTCCTATGAAAATACACAAAAGGACATCTATTTTAAAAGGATTTTAAAAGAACCGCGGATGTGCTTCCACAATAGATTTTAGATAAAATATGCATATTATTCGCGTATTGATATATTATTTGTTTCAAGGAATTTAAAAGATTTTTGTAATTTCCCATATGCGAATCGAAAAATTTAATGTTTATTTCGCTCTGCCTTACCTTTTGAATTATAAACCTTATATTTATTGTTGTTTTTTTACAACTATTCATTACTATTGAAAGTATGGCATAGTCCATTAAGGGTTAAGGCAGGGAAGACTATAGTTTCGGATCTCGCCACTGATCGTCATCAGTTTCCTTTGTGTTTTGTTAGGGATATTCTCCTCAGAAGCTATTTATAGTTTCTGTACAATAAGCATTTTATACCCAAATGTCTCTTGTAACAATTTCAATACCTATGTTTGTGGTGATACCACCTCACTGAGAAGTTCATTGGTGCCAGACTTCGTGGTTAACAAGGCATTTTAAGACAAAAAAAATATACCTTAATTTTTAAAAAATATTCGAATGATTTTTTTTTTTAAACTGCCAAATGTAAAAATACCATAGAGTGAAAAAACTTAAAACTAAAAATACAATTTTCAATTTAAAACAAATCATACCCCACCCCTTTCTTATCATAAAAAGTATATTTTTCAATTCATTTTTCATTCCAGGTTGTTGTGCATTTTGGTTTCATAGATTTTCAGGGACTCCATCTAAACAGAATTGGTACATTACAACCCCTGAATAAATTTCGTGTCGCACAGTGTTATAGTCCGTTTCATTATATTTAAAGATCACATAGTTAAATTCGTTCAATTTCATCTCAATGTTCCTTCGAGGGAACATTGACGTGAAATTGTTAGGATACATATGTACCCAAAGTGGTGAAGGGTATCATATAGTCGGCCCAGTCCGACTTTACTACTTTCCTTACTTGTTAGATTCTATATTTTGTACCATTTCATTGTATGACACAGAAGTCACTTACCTGTTAACCCCTTTACGAAATAATAAAAAAATCCATTATTAAATTGTTTTCTTCGCTTTGCTTTATTATTTTAAATATTTTTTGTATTGTTTTATTTTCTTTTTTCAGTTATTTGATTAAGTTGAACTTATAAATTACTTTAGAGTTATTTTTTGGTTTTATTTTCATTTACTTTGTTTTTGTTCTTGTTGATTTGTGGTTGTATTTTTGTTATTTCTCTAATATATACCCTGATATAAGTATGAGTGTTTTTAACTTTTGATTAATTATATTTATTTTTTATGAAAATTGTTTGGATACTGTTTAGTGTTTGTTGTTGTTGTTTTTTATTTATTTATTTTTTTAGATATATTAAAGACTATTAATAGTAATATTTTATAACAAATAATATTGTTTTTTGTTGTTGTTCTTGTTTTCATCCTAATAAACTATTTAACTAATTAATATATTATTTAAATATTATGTTTTTATAATATTATTATTTTATATTTACATTATTTATTTTTATTAAAAACTAATTTTTATTAAGCTAAACTAATATTTACAAAATATTATTTGATTTTTTTTAATTTAATTAAAATTATTTTAGCTATGTTAGTATATGGGTGTTCTCTAGTTTATTTTACTTAACTTATTTTTTATTTAAATAATTAAGGAAATCATTTAAAATCTCTGAACGGGGCTCATTTCTTAATTTTTGTTCATTGGATGTTGTTTTTGATTTGTCTGTTGATTTTATGAAAATGAGAGAGATTTTTTGTTTGTTTGTTGAGGGGTGTGTTTTTTTTAGTAAAAGTGATTAGTCGTTTTGTCTGTGTGTGTGTGTTAATAAATGTTTGAAATCTCTTGTCAGTTTCATAAAATGCATTCATTTTCTTTATTCATTCAATTGCATTCTAACAAAAGATATGCAATTTGTTTTTGTTCAATTTTTAATTGGGGTTTATTTGTTTTACAGAGACTTTGAAAGTTTTCCTTGTTTTCTATTTTGCATATTTATTTTTCTTTTTTTACATATGATATTGATTTATAATTTTTTTATTTTATTTTTGTTCTATAAAATTAGAAATATTACAAATATGTAGCTACTGAATTATTTTTCTATATGTACAGTGAGTGTAAAAAGATATTCAATGAAATTATTAGTATAAAATTAAATTTACTGATTGTTGGGTATAACATAATAATAATTTTGAAACTTGTAAAGTATCGAATATAAATAACATTTTCAAAACCTAATTCGACACTCACCATATATTTTAAATATTTTTTGTGCTCTTAATGTAATTGTGATTGTGTTAGGGTTTGTAAAATTCACAAAAGGAAAAATAAAAAAAAACACTTGATTATAACAAGGAATTAAAATTTAAATTGAAACAAACTTTGAAACAAGGAAATAATTGATTTGGATTTAAATATTGAAAACCGGTGAACAATGAAGTAGTAGTTATCTGGTCATTGTTCATTATAATTCTAGAACTGAAGCGTAGAAATTAAAACTGACATGACTATGATTTGCACAAATCTGAGTAAAGATGTAATAAACTTATTGTCTATAAAATAACAAACGAATTTTGATATACTTGAAGAAATAGGAAGATGCAGCATCTATGTCCTTAAAATTCTTTATACATTTTCTTACGCAAAACATTTTCAGCGAGGTGGATTATATTGTTATCAGAAAATTAGTAAGGCCCACATCAATGCCGTTGAAAACTTCAAAACATCCATATGGAATTGAACAAAGGGGCTTATATTGAAGCGTTTCTGAATTAATCCAAGAAAATCGCAATTGATAAATAAAATCAATTTCAGGCCAAAAATTGAAGGTCTATTAATTAAATAACAAACTAGTAATAAAGATCAAAAGTCGGACGGAGCCGACTATATGATATCCTTCACCACTTTGGCTACATTATGTAGATATAAAAGACATATCATCTTTAGAAGACCATTGAAATGAAATCGGGCAAAAAAAAAAAATATATATATATATATATATATATATCTACATAGGTATTGGAACCATACATAGGTATTTGAACCATAATCATAATATTCTGAAATTTATTTAAAATCCACGTCAATCGGGCAGACTTGAACTTTTTAGAAAATTTATTTCAACAAAACATCACAGACGTATAATTGGACTTAATTTAGTACGCTGTGCAAAATTTTGTCTCAATCGGATAACCATTGACATTATAGTGCACCATTTATATAAAATCCGAGGAAACTACATATGGGAGCTATATCTAAACCGGACCGATTTCAACAAAACTTTACATACATCAAACTGGACTTAATGCAAAATTTTGTTTCAATCGGTACTTAACTGGACTTAATTAAATATTATGATTCATATATAAGAACATTTGTACCATAAGAGATCATTATCACTATGTGAATATATATATATATATATACTTTGATTACTTTCTATTTTCAATAGCGGTGGTGTTACAAGTATTTGGAGCTTTGATGTCACGATTTTGCAGATTTCAATTTCACAACAATTGTTACCTTAACCATTTCAATGTTCGATATAATAATTGTATCTTTAATAATAAAAAAGTTACCAAAAAACCTTTGAAAATAAATATTATTAAATGATTGAATAACACTGTGCGACACGAAAATTTTTCAGGGGTTCTAATATACAAATTCTGTTTAGTTGGAGTCCCTGGACAACGAAAATACCTTTGGTTTTTCTGGGTCACTTCGAAAATTTATTTTATAACGGTAAACGTAGAGAAAAACGTGGACTCATAGATTTTCAATTTCCAACAAAACGGAATTGGTACATTAGAACCCCTGAAAAAAATGTATTTTTGTTTTGTATAACAGTGTAATTAATAAACAAAATAATAAATAAAAACCACGTCAATCACATTGATAAATATTAAGAGCACAATAAAAACGAAATCACAAATTCCATTAATACCTAACAACGGAAAAAACAAGAGTCATTAAACCCGTTTAAAATATAATAAATCAATCAGGGGTTTTAATATAAAAAATTATTTTATGCTTTTTTAAGAATGCTAACATTTTATATTTATGCTTTTTCCTATATTTCAATAAAATAGTAATATATAACAACAAAAACGAGATCAACAAGAGTTTACGTTGGGACAAATGATATGTATTAATTATTTGTTTTGCAATTTTAAATAAAATATTAAATGTACAATAAAAAGTTATATGGAATCAACAACCATTTGAAATCAGCCAAGAAATTTCATACCTTTCTTATAAAAAACGTTTGGAAATGTTTAAATATTTATCAATACAAATAAATTGTCGTTATCAACCATAATACCCTCACGGAAGGATTGACATTATGTATACATTGCATTGAATCAGTAATCATGTTTTTTTTTTAGATTTTGTTGCTTACATTGGACAGTTAAAAAAACATAGAATAACGTATTTTTGTCTTGTTGGCATCGAGATGAAATTCGAATGTCTTTTTCCAATTACGATGTTCAGAAGTTATACGCATAATATACCTTCTAAACGACATCTAGTGGAAAAGTTCGTACAAACTCGGAATAAGATCGGGTTTAACCCAAAAATTGACTGCTATGTATTCGCTCAGAAATATATATATATATATATATATATATATATATATACCGAATTCTTTTGCTCAGTGACTTATAAAATTTGATGCAGAATATTTGTACAGAACATCCTTCTAAAATGACATCTTGTGGGAAAAATTAGTACATTGAAATCGGTTTTAACCCAACAATGCGTTTTCATATTTTTTAAGATTTTTGATGTTTAGGCTGATTTTCGAGTTTTTGTCTATTATGAGACTGATAGTAAAACTTTTGTAGAATATTCTGACCTACCATAAGCCCGTTTTAAATGAATTTTCAATCGTTTTTGTAAAAGGAGAGTGAAATGACCCCTTTGAGAGATTCGACTGAGTGTTAACGTGTAATACAAAATGTTCCTCACATTCATATCAAAGACACCATATGACTTAAATTCAAGCTTTTCGACGAATATATATTTTCAAATGTTTGAAGCACGTGTTTCTATTTTTAAACAACCTATCAAAATTTCTTTTGGAAATTTAATTATCACCAAAATTGATATCTGTTGCACAGTACTATAAACAACAAATAGATGCCAAGGAAACATAATGATCCTATACAATAAACAACTTGATTCTAACTCTTATATTCTTATTTAATCTTTTTCAAACATTCACAATTTTGTTTACGTCAATACCTCATAAATAAAGTTCTCACATGGGAATACGAATAAAAAAAAATCAAGTTTGCAACTATCTGCTATCAAAAATATCCTGTTGATTAATAACCAAAATCTGAAAGCTGGTTCTCGGTAGAATCACCTGTAAATCATAAATATATGATAAATAGGATTGATAACAATGTAAGTAGCAACCTAATTTCTCTTCCTAAGATAACTTTTGCTACATTTTTTCTACTTTTGCAACAAGTTGTTTTCCCTTAACAATAATTTCATTTCCAAGAAAATCATATAAAAATAGACCTCCTTACATAAATTCCATGTAATATTATTCAATCTGAGATTTTTTTCTTCATATGAAATAACAAATCGTACTTCAATACCTTTGGCCCCCTTGGGCCACCTGGGCGTATGCGGAACATAATGAAGTTTTGTAAAAGTCAAGACACATTAATCATACGTTGCCATGTACAACCAAACAACCATCCATCCTTACATGGAGTATCGATGATTTAATAACGAAACGAACACACAAAATTGATTCAATGCAATCAACAATAAAACGACAATATTGCATAACATATTGTTATTGTTGTAGTTGTTGTTGTTGTTGTGTAGTTATTTCTTGCTAACTAGAACATAAGTACGTAATAATAATACGAATACGAAATATTGAGTATGTATTTGTTTCTGTTGTAATATTGCTATACAATTTTATTTTGCTAAATCTATTGATTTTGTTCTTCTTCGTTCTCTCTCGATATATATGTATGTACTTATATGGAATATATTGGTATGTTGTGTGTATGATATACCTAGTTATTACATTTATGCTACTTAGTTACAAATATACTTACAATAAAAGATTCCAATATCTTTACTTTGTGTATGTTATCTAGAAATGATTTATATTTTGAACATTACATTCTGTTTCGTCTTCTTGTTCTTCTCGTTTGGCACAAATACCTTG
>NW_026879484.1:0-27176 GCF_032173495.1 Musca vetustissima
CACAAAGTGGAATCAACAAATCGAGTGGCTGGCTCCAAAGTCCAAACAAAATTCATTAAAATATTTTTGTTAAAAATTTAAAGGGTATGTTTGCATAATTTATGTGATTTTTTAGAATATTTAACTTATATAATTGAATTATCTAAAAGAATAATAATAATACAAGAAGAAGAAAAATCACTCTCTGAAACAGCAGCAAAAACAATAACAACATCGGCTGGGCCGTATCATTCATGTTGTTGCTGCTGTTGTGTGGGGGCAAATCATTTGTTGTGTTGTTTTTTTTTTGTGCGCCAATGTGGTGTGAGTGTGTTTGTGGTGACCAGCCGCTGCTCATAGTAATGTTGTTGTTGCTATTGTTTTTGTTTTGATTTACTGTGCCCGATTGCCTGCCTACCTCTTCCCCATCTAAACCAAGAAAAAATTATGTTTAGATAAGAAAAAAAGCTAAAAGAAGCCAAAAACCTTTTGAGAAAAAAGTTGTCATAGTTGGTCTTGTTGTTTTTGTTTTGTTTATAAGTACATAATGTGACAGCAAAAGACAAGAAAACAAAACAAAAAGAGGACAAATCAAAATTATTCTTATTAGATAATGGAAGCAAGATCGGAACTCATGGAAAAATTATGCAAATTTATTAGGCCAAATAATTTTTTTGTTTTTAGCAAAAATGCAAAACAAAATTTGGAAATAAAATCAAAACAGATAAATAAAAGATGAAAAGAAGATTACCAAAAGATGTCAAAATCATCAATGAGAGACTTAAAAGGGCTCATTCAAAGCGTGGTAAAGTAGTATATAATTATTTAAAATGTTTTATTTTTAATTCCGATTTTTTTTTTTTAGATAATTTTGTTTGTAAAATTTGTGTTCGGTCATGCACATGTACTATATTTCAATCAATCAAAATTTGTTTTTATCAAATAATGCGTCCACGTTTCAATGGAAATTTCGAGATTTTTATGCAACACAGTTTCTGGAGGATTGAATGTCAAGTTTCTTGATTATTCCATATAGAGTGCGTGCATACATAAACAATAGCACTGCTTGGAGCAGACGCTGAAAATTTTCAATTAATTGTTAAAAATATGTTTTATATCATTCACCACACTGTAGTACAAGGTGGGAGTCAATTTAATTCATTCGAAGCCCTGATTACAAAGATGTAATATTCGTATTAAATAAGTCCATACTTTCTGAGATATGGGCCTCTAAAATGGACAGATGGTAACATAGGCTACCGAATCTCATTTTAATTGGAAAAGTCTGCGTGGAATCAGTACTTCGGACGCCTTAATTTGATACCAATATTGTCCTGGTAAAATTTAAAAGTCATGATAAAATACAAGGGTCCCAAATGAACTTTAAAATCACATTCTCCAGAAATATCGATTTCCGCAAGAAGAAACGTATACCATTGTAATCAGGACCCCAATTTCAAAATGATCCGCAAGCCTTAACCCATTTCTTCATATGTTTATGAAATCGGGTTAGATCTAGATAGGTATAGCTCCCATATATATTTTCGTCTGATTTTATGTAAATGGAACACCAGACCCCTATATTTTTTAAAATCCTATTAAATTGAGTCTAGAATTGATTGTGTGCTAAATAAATAAACGGTAACTTTTTTGAAAATAATGTTATAGTAAAATTTTTTTTAAGTATAAATAGATAGTTTATTCAATTTAAAACAAGTGAAAAAAAAACGTTAAGTTCGGCCGGGTCAAACTTTGGATACCCTCCACCATAGGTATACTAACAGGTATATAATGAAAATATAGGAAGCATACCAAAAACGTGGGCCTAATCCGATAATTCTACAAACCGATTTTTGTAAACCATTATATACACCAAATACAAATTTCAGCAATATTAATAGGGATTTTTACTAAAATATAACAACGCATGGTAGACTATAAAATCCTCAAACTATTGTAATTTATATTACAAAGTTTTATGAGGCTATGTCTAAAGGGAACCAATATTGACTACACAGTGTAGAAATTAGCGAATATTTGGGATTCTCTTTATATGAGGGCTATGCCTAATTAATAACCGATATATGTCAATTTCTAACCAAATATTTTAGTTTTGTGTCTCTATTCTTTCCTTTAGGATGTATAATTATATGGGATAGATACCTAAATGCTGGCCGATATATTTAATTATCCTTAGAAAGCGGAATGATTACAACCAAATGCTAAATCGTCTTAAAATGCCATAATTGGTAGAGTAAAACTGACTGTTTCGAGTAACGACTATCCCCTATACTAATGTATATGGGGACAACCCCAGCACACGGAACTAATCAGCTAACTATTCTAATATAAGAGGGTTATATGGGAACTACCCTAAAAGGGGCGAATATTAATAATTTTTGATAGGGATATTTGCCACCATATGCGGCTACAAAATACCAAATAACAGCAAATTCGGTTGAAAAAAGCGTTCAAGAACCCCAAAATGCCGAAAAGTGGTGGTAACCTTTTATAGGGGCTGACCTATATTTATAATTTTTAGTGGAGCAGTTTGGTACCCAATAAGAATTCATTGTAATAAATTTCAGCGAATTCGGTTGAAAAACGCGCTCAAGAACCTCAAAATATACATAATTGGGGGTTACTCTTCTGTAGGAGCTATGTCTATCTTCGAACTTGACCTGTCTGCAGACAAAGGACTCTATGCAAAATATTGGCGATCTATTTCAATTCGTTTAGATGCTAGTGTGTTACAACAGACGGACATATTTAGATCGTCATAGAATTTTAGGGTCAGAAATTATTATTTCGAAGCGATATAAACGGTAAAACAAAACTTTAAAATACCCTCCACCATAGCATGGTGGAGTGTATAAGGGAAGGGATAAATCAAAATTTCCGGGTTCTTATAGAACTAACAAATTTTCAATAAAGACTTTAAATGATTTAACCAATTATAATCTAAGCTGAGTAGTAAAATATTATGGTTCGTGTGTGCTCCATTTTTTATATGCTTCCGACTAAAAAATAATGTAAACTCACTTCTACTACTGATTTACACATCACTGTAATCTTATATGAATAATTTTACACTGGAAATGTTATCGAACCTACCTATTATCAAAATATTATGGTTCGTGTGTGCTCCATGTTTTATATTCTTCCGATTAAATTAAAAATAATATAGACTCACTTCTGCTACTGATTTACACATCACTGTAACCTTATATGAATAATTCTACACTGGAAATGTTATCAAATCTACCTATTATCAGACTTTTTGAATATACAATGAACATCTTCTTCAACATCCCACATCTTATTTTATAAACATCGACGACAACATAACAAACATTTGTGAAAGCATTTCACTCCAGATGAAATCTTTGCTACTTTTCTTTTCTCATAACGATCTTCTCGATTCACCCAAACGATCACATATCCAATAACTTGTTTTTCTCCTAACCCTCTTCATCGTATAAGGCTTCAGTGTGATGTGTGTTATTTTTAGAATTCAGAATTCACCTTCATCGTTCAACTATTCTAGTTTTCGAAGCACATATTTTTCATATATACTCGTATGTATTCGAATTGTTTTCGACGACTATTTGAATACCAAATAAATTAAATGCGTTGTTATTATTTTTAAGCTTTGCCCACTTGAAATACAATAACAACAAAATTACATATTTTTTTTTGTTTACTTACAATTTACAAACAAGTTTTGATTGAGCTGCTGCTGAGAGCGGGTTCATAGTTTTGTTATTTTGTATTTGTGTGTACAACAGCTGTGCCCAAAATAGGTCCCATGGGCTGTCGGTGTGTGTCAAATTGCTCACACATACAATTATAAAAGAGAAAATTTTGAAAATAAAAATTATGTTCAAAATTGTCATTCATTCCTTTTTGTTTTTATACACTAACCGAAAAAATTGGGATATTTCTGGCAAACATTAGTTCGGAACAGGTCGAAATATGTGAACAATATTATGCCGGAAGGGCAAAACAGAAACAAATATATGTTTATATGGGAAAATGTATCATCAACAACCATATTTGCATTAAATATTAATTTTTTTCTTCCTTAAAATTTGAAAATAATATTTTAACAAAATTTCTCCCAGTATATGACATAGAAACAGAACTTTTGAAAATTTTGTATTTGAAACATATACAATCACAAAACTTGAATGTATTAGTGTGGACAGCCCTGGTGTACAACTATATTTGAAAACAACTGACGACAATCAGAAACAATGTTTACAAAAGGGTTTGTTTGCCGGTAAAAAATGACGTAAAATCTCAGTTATTATTATTCTCTCTGTTTTTTTTTCTCGATTCGTTGTAACACTATTGCTTGTTGCATGACAAGTCAATTGATAGGGGTTATAGTGATTTAAATAAATAAATGATTGCAATTTGTTAATAAAGTGAATACTAATATTAAGAATTTTTATAGACATTGTGTAATTTAAATTAAATCAATATCAAAAGATTTAAGTTCAATATCACCACCTGCTTTTACACAATTGGCTGGACTGAATGGCATTGGCCTAATGATCCCTTCGATTTGTAAACCCTGTCTGTCGTAAAAACGGATTCTGGGATGGTAGCATTCGTTTCTAGTGTTCCCAAAAATTGCATTAAATTAATAATCTGTCAGAATTATATCGAACAATAAGTCTTCGATGTCGTCCTCATCGAGTGGATATTCGACTTCAATAAGCATTATGAGAATATTTCCTTGTGAACTTTTTATTTTTTTCTTATCCGCCAAAGGAATGTTTTCCTGACTATCAGACGGTTGTTCCATAAACCGAGCTTAAACAAGATTTCGAAGCGCGTCGGTCTTGTGCGCATCTCATCCAATTGTAAAGACCATGTTCCGAGATGTGAGAGAGGTGGCCTTGCTTTTGAGTTGCTTACTCGGAACCATAGTAGCATTTGTTGGTCACACTATTCACTATTCTCCTCCGGTGGCTGTTGCCGCTCGCAATGTTCGACCCATTATGTCGATGTCGTCGGCCTAGGCGAGTAGCATGTGTGTCATTTCTATTAACCTTTGCCTTTCGTATAACTTTCTCCAGCAGGATGTTAAAAAGTCACACGACAAACTGTCACCTTGTCTGAACGCTCGTTCGGTATTAAAGGGCTCTGAGAAGGGCTTTCTGACTTTAACTGCTAATTATGTGCCAGTTATCATCTTCATAGCCGAATTAATTTTACTGGAATGCCGAACACAAACATGCATTTAAACACCTCTGAACGGATAGGGCTATCGAATACGGCTTTATAGTCGACGAATAGGTGGGGTGTTGGTAAAGTTCTTTCCTAAAAATATTGAGAGAAAAAATGGAAGATGGACAAGGAAAATATATTAATTTTTAATTAGGAAATAGGATTTGAAGAGTTTAACCGGAGAAATTGTGCCACCTCTATTGGCTTTAGCCATAAGTCTATAGGCAATAGACTTGTAGACTTGGACGGACAATTGAATAAATTGTGTGTGCCGTGAGGGCTTTGCTGGCAGGAGGGGCATCAGTTTAGGGTTCCGGGGACAATACGCTCTCGACAGGAGTTGAGAACATTGATGTATCCGGAACTTAGTTGTGCCAGAATTGAACAGGCAAACCCGGAAGAAGCCTCTCATCCTCCGAAATTGCAGGAGGATGTTGTAGTAGGACTTTATTGCATCTGTAGCCATTTATGGCTTCGGAGACCGCAGTTGAAGTACGGATTTCATCGTGTTTGCTATCGACAATCTGTTGACGTCCCATGGAATGACGTCTTGGATGCCATCATGATAGCGGCTGAAGTCCTGACAGATGTGTCACGGAGGTAGATCTACCATCACTGTGTGATGGTTGCGATGACTCGGCAGATAGCATGCCAGCAGGAACTGTCAAGTCAACAACACATTATGTTGCTTGACTGACAGCATCCTGGCCTCCTCATGTAGGTGATCGACGTTCGTCATCTGGACACAGCCGATTGCAATTCGGAGTGCATTAGTTTCTGTTGCTTGCAAGGAACTCCATTGTGTGTCGCTAAGGAAAGAAGTCCAAACTGGGGCAGCATAATTAAGCATGGAACGACCTATGGTCATATATACCGTTACCAACGTTCCTTTATCCTTGTCCCAGGATGTGCCAGTCAAAACTTTCAGAAATTTATTCCTAGCTTTCACAAACGACGGTTGTTGTTGTAGTAACTGATATAAAAGAAGAGGAATCCATTAAGTTTTGTCCGTTTCTGACTTCTCTGTGTTGAAATTCAGGAATGTTACAACCAGTAAAACCTTGCTGATCTTAGCTGTGCTAAGACTAGTCGTGTCTGTCTAGGCATTTGTTTTTTTTCTCTGCTGCTATGGATGGTGGATTGTCTTCGAGTACAGCATTCCTAAGGTATTCAACTGTCTGCTCGTAAGCCTGTAGTGTGGAAATCTGCCCTACCCATAAGGCACGGATTTTCCCGACGATAACACCCAAACGGTAATGCATCGACAATATTTGATTGTTTTCATGAATATGTGCCACGGGTCTCATGAGGATATTACTTTTGTAGTTCTTAGGTCGGCATTCTTGCAGGTCTGTATATTCTACATTCGCTATTTGCTGCAGGCCATCCACTTATTGACCTTTTTCTTACATCTCACCTTATCTCAAACAGCAGTGACTTACGCGGACGTCTTAAAAGTGCTATCGAACTTTAAAACCAACATCTTGGGGTAGTTGATGTTCGGAATATGCTCTTCATCGACCATTATGTTCACTGGGAGCTAAATTGCATTTGTCGAATACGTGAACAATGTAAGTTTGGATTTGGTTGCGAATATTTCCATATCCCTCGGATGGTTGTGGTCGTTGTCGAGAGTACGGCTGAGGAGATAGGTGGGATTTTTAAGTTAGTTTTACCTCAAATACCATGGTAAGTTTGAGAACTCGATTATATGTCCTGATATCAACAAAACTCCGTTTGACTGCAAACAGTAGAACGCTGATGAATGACACTTTTAATTTAAATATTAAGTAGGACCTAAGGAATTGATTAGATATTGCGAGAGTCTTTCTCTATAATCCGCTAATGACTAATTATTGATCTTTCCACTATTGGCAATCGTTGGACTCATTCGACAACATTTCAGATATTTTACCCATAGTAGTGTACAAATAATTCCATTGGTAAAATCACTAACTGCCTTTTGTATCCCCGAACATCTTCCTTGTCGTTCTGCTCTCTTTGTTTGTTAATAAGATTGGACTTTGGACTTACTTACATCCAGACAACCGAATGAGAAGTGAATTTGTTGAAGTATTTTTTTTTTTTTTCGTTTTAGGCAAAGCAGTCAATGGTGTCGTTAGACTATCGACCGGACGGACTATGTAGTACTATGTATTCGGTATCACATACATACCATTCATCTGTCGTTATAGGTTATTGTGGTTTGGTTCTCTTGTGTGTCCATTTATCCAGCCATCCGCACACGACTGTTCGCCTTTTTTCTGTTCTTTTTGTTGGTTAGACAATAGTCGTGACCAGATGACAAGCTCACTGTTCTGTTTTTTTTGGCCAGTAAACAAAACAAAAGAAAATACCACAAGTCTAAGAATATATATCTGGTCTCGTTAAACGTGTATCTGAATAATAATAATAAAGAAGAATAACGAAACAAAACAAAAATGAAAAAATACTGAATTGTTTACATTTCCTTATTATTACTTTAGAATTGTTCCCATATTGGACAATATTATTTGCTGATACACTTGTTGAATACTCTACACTCAAAGAAGTGAAGTTAGTGGAAAGGCTTTTTTTCAAAAAATAAATAATATATATTTTTAGATATTATATTTATAAAAATAGTAAAAATTCCTTTAATGTAGTTCAATCTCTTTACTCTAACTTATTTCAACTAACTTTTTTCTTTGAGTGTTAAATCTATGCCATTGTTTACCTTTGTATTTAATAATATTAAGTACATAAATACCTAGTTTTGAAACATATATTTTTTTTTAACATTGTTTAAAACGAAGTTTTCTTATCAAATATTCTATCAAGATTTCCCATAGGGTCTCTCAACTTCGCTATCGCATTGTCAAGTATGTCAAGATTTAGATAGAAATTTAAATTGTTTTCATTTTTATGAAATGTAAATCAAATAAATACAAATATTAAAGGCTAAAGTCCAGAGATAATGGAAAATGGGAGAGGTTTTTATTTTGTGTTTAAATGATTACGGAAAATTATAATATAGGCTACTTTTTTGTAAAAATAAATTCATTTGCGGTTCATTTTCTTCAAATGCAGTCTTCAGGATGGAATATGATGAGAATGGTGATGATCCAATGTGTCACAAAAATAAGTCAGCTATTTAAAATAATTTTTTTGTGGATGCGCAAAATTTTGAATTGTTATATTCAATTAAGAATTTAATTGCATTACTTTGGTTTAGACATGATCAAATTTTAAATAATTTTGTATGAGGTCTATATAAGAAGTAGATTTTTTAAATAATTTTTTTCGGAGGCCTAAACAAGGCATATATTTTTTAAATAATTTTTAAATAAACATAGAATCACTTTCTGAGCCGATTTATGCATGTCCATCCGTCCGTCTGTAGATGTTAAATTGTAAACAATGTACAGGTCGCATTTATGATACGATTTGGATGAAAGTTGGCACAAGTCACTAATTTCGCCCAAGGACGAAACCTATAGAAATTGGAGAAAATTGATTCAGATTTAGATATAGTTCCCGTATATAGTTTCGTCCGATTTAAGGTAAATGGGGTACCAAATCCCCTATATATCTTTCGATTTGCATAGGGTACTGAATTAGGTCCAGCATGATGTGTACTAAGTTTCGGTTCAGATTTAGATATGGCTAACATATATAAGGTATAAGGTAAATGGGGCTCCAAAGTTCGGTTAAGATTTAGATAGAGCTAACATATATATTTTCGTCCGATTTAAGGTAAATGGGGCTCCAAAGTCCCTATATAACTTTCTATTTGCAAGAAATTTAGTATAGGTACTGAATTAGGTACAGAATGATTTGTGCTCATTTCCGTTAAAATCGGCTCAGATCTAGATATAGCTCCCATATATATTTTCGTCTGGTTTATTGTTAATTGGGCACTAAAGACCCAAAGTTTGTTCAACCGGTACACCGTTTTGTACAATGTGCCGAAGTTACTATAACCTTTCGTGTGTCAAGTTTTCTTGAAATCGGTTCAGATTTTCATATAGATCCTTTATATACATTCGTCCGATTTTAAGTAAATGTTGCACTAAAGACCCATAGCTAGGCCGATTGACACAACGTACTAAAATTAGTATAAATAAATCGCTGGCAAGTTTCCTTAAAATCAGATTTAGATATAGCATAGCTTCCATATTTAATTTCGGCCTATTCTTGTTGGTTATACACCAAATAATCAATGGGTGTCTGATTTTGAACAGTGAAACATAACAAATAGCGTGTTTAAGGTTTGTTTTAAATCTATTTACAAAATTTAGAATAGGTTGCATAATGGCATATGTTAGGATTCCTGTTAGTCGGTTTACTTATAGATAAAGATCGCATATGTAAGTTCATTTCATTTCATGTCAATGTTCCTTTGAAAAGGCGACGTCTGTTAGGATACATATGTAGAATATACCCAAAGTGGTGAAGGTCGGCCCAGTCCGACTTTACTACTTCCCTTACTGGTTTAAATAATTGTTTGGATCCCTATGTTAGGCGTAGATATTTTAAATATTTTTTTTTTCGTAGCACCTATATTAGTCATAGATTTTTAAAATATTTTTTTGGGGACCTAGATTATTAAAATAATTTTTTTGGAGGTTCAATGTTAGCAGATTGTCCTGAAAATGCTACTCACAAATATATTCCATTTACAACTGCCACAATTCCACTATATATCACTTTAACTTTCACTATTATTTCTCCATCGTCCATATTATCTCAAACACTTAAGGCCCGTGCTTTTTGTTTATTTACATTTTTTAATGTGATTTAAAAAAAAATAAATCTTTACAATGTTTTGTATTAGCAACAACTATTTTACATACTCCGTAGCTTATTATCATTTACAATCCACAAATCTTTCCTAACATCAAGAGATAACAAAACATTTCAATGGGTCAAATCATAAAAAATACCTTCTATTCTTATCACACGGCTGCCACACAACATTTCGCGATAAGATAAGCGAATTTTGTTTGGGGGCAACAACAAAATTTCGAAATCATAATCATCATTATAAAGCAGAAGGTAATCTCATATTTCCCTGATAATGCAATAAAGACATATATGCCGTAAAACGGTAGCGCGATATTTTTGACATTACGGCGGTGGTGACACAACATCTTACCTCGAGCCCATAAAATTTGGGATGCGCTTTTTTTATAATTTTGATATTTATTTGAAAAAAAAAATCTAGAAAAAATCTGTGTGCATTTAGACAATTTTTTTCTCAGAGCTATTCAATAAATTTTAAATAGTTTTGTTTGCTTTTATTATTATTTGGAAAATCTGAACCTAATTCCTATTCGTGAAACGTATCTCAAATCAATCTGCTATTGTGTTTTCATTCATTTTATATTTAGAAATTTAATCTATTGCGATTTGTTTTGTACTTAAAAATCTGTGGACAATCAGTTCAGAGCTATTCAGTTTTTTATGTACATACACTTGTGGCCAAAACTAAAGCAACTAAAATTGAAAGGTTAATAAATACCGCATATCTTTTTCAAAAATGAAGGTATCGTGTTTTAAATCGGTTACTTTATTCACTTAATAATAATAAATAATAATTTATGGATAAGCGAATTGTCTCAATTTTTGCTTGGACAAAACTAAAACAACTCTACAGTACAAACAGATTAACTCTAAAATTTTAGTTATTTTTATCGTTATAATTAATATGTTTTGGTTTCTACACCTATTTCGATTTTTATACCCTCCACCATAGTATGGAGGGTATATTAATTTTGTCATTCCATTTGTAACTCTATAAAGTATATATATTCTTGATCAGGGTAAAATTCTAAGACAATCTAGTCATGTCCGTCCGTCTGTCCGTCTGTTGTAATCACGCTATCTTCTGAAGGAATTGAGATAGTGTGCTGAAATTGCATAGGTTTGTCTTTTGTCTGCAGGCAGGTCAAGTTCGAAGATGGGATATATCGGTCCACGTTTACGCATAGCTCCCATATAACGGTACCCCTCAATTTTCGGTATTTTGCGGTTCTTGAGCGCGTTTTTCAACCGAATTCGCTGAATTTTGGTACATTGTGTTTCTATTGGGTACTAAATGTCTCCACAAAAAATTATGAATATAGGTCCACTTTTTCTGGTAGCCCCTATATAACGGTACCTCATAATTTTCCGTATTTTTTTCCGAATATTTTTCCACCGAATTGGCTGTAATTTAGTATTTTGAGTTCTTAATAGGTATCAAATCTCTCCATAAAAAATTATGAATATTGGTCCATTTTTTCGGATAGCGTGTTTTTCTGCCGAATTCGCTGCAATTTGGTATTTTGTAGTCGTATATGGTAACAAATCTCCACATCAAAAATGATTAATATTTGCCCTTTTTTTGGGGTAGTCTCCATATAACCCCCTTTTTTATATTAAAATAGTTATCAAATTTGTTCCGTTTTTAGGGTTTGGTTCTAAGACTCTGTTGTAATCATTTCACCTGCGGAGGATATCGAGATAAAAAAACTAGAACATAGGGTTCGATAATGAACTATATGTGAACTATAACCCGCATTTAGGTCTAGCCCCTGTGTGGGAGTTACCAGAAGGAGTGGACCGATATTCTCCATCTTCGAACTAGAACTAAATTTGGAAGAAATAATAATATGGACAAAGTTTGGACGATATCAAATTTTTCTGAAACAAATTTGGTCCAAAGGAACATGGGGTCTAGAACCAATATTTCGATGAGGCACATTTTCAGAGTGTCAAAGTGTATACACCCTCATTAGCCATAAGGCTGAAGGTTTAATTATCCATAAAAAATTTCTGAAATTTGTGTTATGGATTCCATAATCCGTTTTTAGAAATGTTGGTATAGGTCCACTTCTTGGTATGTTCCCTATATTGTCATTTCTAGTACATGTCAGAATATCTATGGTGGAGGGTATCCAAAGTTCGGCCCGGCCGAACTTAACGCTTTATCACTTGTTATAGATCATTTTAAATGGATTTTTTTACAATAGCATGTGTCAAGTTTTCAATGTTGACTTACTACCAAAAACTTTTAAGAATGCCTAGAAACAAATACAGTACTCCGATGGAGTAGTTGAAATTTGGAGTAGTTCAAATTCAATTAAATTTTTTTAATGTACGTATGTATGTTAAATTTTTTTATATTTGTGATACTAATTATTTGATAAAAACACAACTCATTTTTATATAAAATAATTTTCCATTCCATTCCTACTGGAGTAGTCATAAACCAATTAATCAAATTTTTTAATCATAATCTATAATAATCAAAAACTTTTTTTTTGTAATTTAATCGGTATAATATTCTTTAGTAGTTCAATATCCCTCCCTTTTACATTTAAGCCGCTTAATACGATAAATTTTATATTTAATTGTGAAATGTATCTTACAGCCTTAAGGTCGAACGACTCGGCACCATGAAATATATAAATAAAAAAAAAAAACAGCCAGCCAGTGATTGTGAAAATAAATTATCACAGAAAATGTTTTCGAAGAAATATTCCATGAATAAATTAGTGATTTATCGACAGTTCAGCACGGAGGAAGGCTGAAAAAGAACACGATTTCGTTAAAAAAAATACCCATTTAAGAGTTCAACGAAATTTGTGCGACGTTATCATTGAATATAACCTCAAGTAAAGAGCAGGCCTACATGTCCAGAAACTATCAACAAATATCTGTTATTTCTGAAAAGAATCGGAAAGCTAGATTGCCTTTCATCAAAGGACATATCAAATGGACTTCGTGTAGCAGTGTGGATTATGGGCATGCTTTCAACCTAATTGGCTCTAATTTGAGCCCCAGTACATCAATAGGTCTTAAACATAGCTAACGCATGTAGCACTTACACTCAGTGCGTATACATATTGTCGCAATGTATACGGCACATTAGCCATAACCTTTTTTGGATTCAGTGGATATGGATAAGGACAGAATTTTTTAAAAATATTTTTCCAAGGCTTTAACCATGGCATGAATTTTTTAAAAAATATTTCTCCAGAAAATTACCGTCAGAAAGTCTATAAATGTTACAGGTCATTTATTCTGTTTGCAATTTCAGTTGTTTTAGTTTTGGCCGACAGTGTATATATATTTAAGCATTTTATTGACACGATGCCTCGTAGCTGTTTTGCCGTCATGAAAAATAATGGTTATGCTGTCGATTACTAGCAAAATTTACTAATTTATAAGATCAGAATCAAAAAGTTGTTTTAGTTTGACCAAGCAAGAACTGGGTCAATTTTGTTTTCCATAGAATTTTGCGTTTAAATTTTTGTTTTTTTCTTTAACGAATAAATTACTTATTTATATCTGAATCAATTTTCGCTATAACTTTATTTTCAAAAAAGTTACAGGTCATTTATTCTGTTTGCAATTTCAGTTGCTTTAGTTTTGGCCACCAGTGTAAATATATTAGTTTTTTTTGTTCGTGTGTTTGTTTGAATGTCTAGATCTTGTTGATTTGTGCAATGGAAAATTTAGAAAATGACACTGATTTTCTATATTGTTTTCCAGTTGCTTGTTTTTAGTTGTTGAAGGCGATGGTTTTTTGTTTTGATTTTCTTTTTTGACTTTCAGGGTCATTGTCGCAAAATATTTTTTTTGTTAGATCTGCAAACTATTTGTATTCTACTATACTATAAGTTGTTTTTTAGTTATTAATTTAGCATGGAAATCAATGTGGAATTTGGAGTGTTTAAGAATATTTTTTTAAAGGACTATACGCCCTCTGACTTTGAATATATGACTATACCTTCCCTTGCAGTTTTTATAAAGATAACATACTGTACATATTAATGCGATTTAAGAACAAGCAGCCTTCTTGAAACAAACAATAAGAAAAAATAATTCAATCATTCTCATTTTTGTTATAATAAATTGCTATCAATCCATTAGATTTGAAATATGAAGAACATAATCATTCTGAAAAGAGCATTGCTGTAACTTGAATGCATTTTCATTATCGGAGGAGAACTGTTTGTGTGTGCAGCATATAATTGCGCTTAATTTAACCTGACAAAATGTAAACACCACGATGACATCAAATTATTGCCATTGTAAACAATAATTTTGAAAAACCGGTATATAACGGTGACGTCGAATCAATTCAACAAATATGTAAATTATTATTTAAATTTGTTTTTATTTACATTCTTTGTTCAATATTCAGGTATTGATGCGATATCACGCAGAACATAATAATAACAACAAAATGGTGTTAATTAATATTCTGCATAGGGTACTTGTGGAGCGGAATAACATTTTATTTGGTGTTAATTAAAAATTCTAACGTAATTTTTGGAAAACTATGATTCAAATTAAAAAGTTGTAAACAGATCTTAGAATTTGATTCTAAAAGCTGAATGAGAAAATCGGACCGTAAAGTATATAGTTAGGGTATGTATTGTTAAAAAACATTTTGCCATAGTTGTAGAATTTTTAAGAAAAAATAAAGGAAGGAAAATTATTTTTTAATTACTTGAACCGATTTTTTTAAGGGCATTCTCTTCTATAGGCTTGACATTTTATAAGAATATTTTTCTGAACGTTCATCGAAACAAAACTCGTGGTTTTTTGAGAATATTTTTTGAAAAACTATTTTTAGACGTGGATTTTTAAAGAACAATTTTTGAAGAACTATCCCTTTTTTAAAGAACATTTTTCGAAGAACTATCCCTTTTTATAGGCGTGGATTTTTAAAGAACAATTTTGGAAGAACTATCCCTTTTTTATAGACGTGGATTTTTAAAGAACAATTTTCGAAGAACTATCCTTTTTTATAGGCGTGGATTTTTTAAAGTATATTTTTTAAAGAACTATCCCAACAGTAAAATATTTTTTGAAGACCTATCCGCTCAATAGGCTCAGATTTTATAAATATTATTATGAAGAACTATGCCGTCAATTATTTGTACAGCTCTAGGTTTGGATGTTTTAAGAATATTTTTTCAAAAACTATACCAAACGTAGGATTGGATGTTTAAAGAATATTTTTTGATAAACTATCCCAAAAGTAGACGTGGATTTTTTAAAAATAATTTTTGAAGAACCACCAATAGACGTGTTTTTTAAATTATTAAAATATTATTATAGCTACCTATCTACTATCATTTGAAGAAAATCATTTCAAAATTATTATATTTATAGATTAATTTTGATTATTTTCAATTGTTTGTGAGGACATAAAATATGCACTTGTGTGAACACAATGACATTGTATTCGAAATCCAGATATATGAAAATGACAACTCACGAAATTCAATAATTTTCCCTGTTCTAATGGGAAATATTTTTTCGCTGGCTCTTGGCCAAGATATACAGCGGGAAAAAATATCTTTTTTGAAATTTTTCTCCCCCGCATTGAGAACTGTAGATAAATTGACAAAAAAATATGTACAAGTCGCAATATAGAAGGTGTCACAATCCTAATGCTAAAAATAAACACTTTCACGTGCGTAAAACTTTTTTGATTTATTTTTTATTTAAAAAATAAAAAATTATACATACACTGATGGCCAAAACTAAAGCAACTGAAATTGCAAATTGATTAAATGACTTGTAACTTTTTTGAATATAAACCTTTAGTAAAAGTTTTTTTTCAGAAATAAATAGGAAATTTATCTAAACTCACATTTTTTGGAATAAAAAATATTCTATGGAAAAGAAAATTGCTTGGTCAAAACTAAAGCAACGTTTTAATTTTTTCTCTTTAATAAATTAATTTTCAGCACACCTACCAGGAATTGAATCTATAAAACGGACAACTTGGTCTTTGGATATACTATTTCTCGCATCCTGAACCTAGGCAAACTGAATTGACCCAATTTTTGCTTGGTTAAAACTAAAGCAACTATTTTGATTTTTTCTTATAAATAAGTAAATTTTGTCAGTAATCGAAAGTATAACCTTTATTTTTCATTACGACAGCACACCTACGAGGCATTGAATCAATAAAATGGTAAAATGTATATACACTGGTTGCCAAAACTAAAGCAACTGAAATTGCAAACAGAATTGACCTGTAATATTTATAGTGAACATTTTTTTCAGATAAACGCAAAATTAATTTTGAAATAAAAAAATATTCTATGGAAAACTAAATTGACCCAATTTTTGCATGGTCAAAACTAAAGCAACTTTTTGATTTTTTCTTATAAATAAGCAAATTTTGCTAGTAATCGATTATTATTTTTCATTACGGCAGCATGCCTACGAGGCATTCAATAAATAAAATGCACAATTTGATCCCTGGGTATACTACTCCCTACATCCTGAAACTTTGGGAAGAGATTATGTGTGTTTGTTTGTGAAACTCTTTTTATTTTGCTATCTATGATGCTCCAAAGATTTTTCTATAAGGTAAAGATCTGATGATTGCGTTAGCCATTATAAAATCTTAGTTTTTGACATACACAACCAATCTTTGTAGGTTTTTGTCAAGCTGAAACACCCAAACAAGCGATATATTTTCGTTATTGAATGGAACTATGGCATTTTCCAACACATCTGTAAAGACAATCCGATCCATTATTTCAAAAATCTGGAAAATATATCGAACTCCATAAAAAAGAAAAACAGCCCAATGCCATTATTGACCCTTCTACTCTATGCTTACCAGTACCCTCGCAATATTGTGGCATGAGCCTTTCATTTTTAGATTTTATTACGGTAATTTTTTTTCATGTCTGAGTCTTTAATATTTAACTTTTATTCATCGCAGAACATAATATTTATCCACTGAGGTGGATTCCAATTAATAAGAGCTTTTGCGAAAGACAATCTGGCTTTCCGATTCTTTTCGGACATAAAATAACTTTTTTTGATAGTTTCAGCTCGGAGGAAGGCTGCAAAAGAACATCAGTTCGTACTGATCAACAAATTGTCATAGCACTATAAAAATACCAATTTAAAAGTTGAACGGAATTTGTGAGACGGTTATCTTTGGATATAACATCAAGAACAGAGCGTGGACGAGCTATGGTAGTAGGCTTGCTATATCAATTTGTTAATGTCAGTAAGAACTGATGTTTTTTTGCAGCCTTCCTCCGAACTGAACGGTCACTATTGATATAGTGGCATAGAACCGACTTATAATTCGAGAAATCACTGAATTATTCATGGAATATTTCTCCGAAATCATTTTCTGTGATACATTATTATCACAATATTTGGTAATTAGATTTTTTTTGGTGGGAACTGTATTTGTTTCTAGGCATTTTTATATTTGTTGGCAGTAAATCAAAATTTAAATCCAGACACCTGTTATTGTAATAAAATCCATTTAAAAAGATCTATAAGGATCGAAATAGGTGTAGAAACCAAAACATAATGATAACGCTAAAAATAACTAAAATTTTAGAGCTCATCTGTTTCTATTGTAGAGTTGCATTAGTTTTGTCCAAACAAAATTGAGACAATTCCCTTAACCATAATTTATTATTTCGTTCATAAAAAATATGCATTAATGCTTTTCTTTTTTACGGGTAAATAAAGTACCCGATTTAAAACCGAAAAAAAACTACACGATATCTTTATTTTTGAAAAAGTTATGAGGCATTTATAAACCTTGCAATGATAGTTGCTTTAATTTTGGTTGGCAATATTTTAAATTCTTTTTTTGAAGTCTCTAAATAATAAACCATACAAATTAATTAAAGAACCTAGTATTATTGACTTTCTTCGTGCGATAATTAACAACCGCGTTATCAATAATCCATTAGTATTGAACCTTTTCACAATAAATTGATTATTCACAAAGCAGGCGAATTAAAAAACGAAATGAAAAATAATCGCATTGCATTTCCAAACAATAACTAACCTTTGGATTTCCTATAATTTCTTTGTTATGGCTCTTCTGCATTGGCGATCGTGTGTGTCGATCGTCTTGTATTGTGATTTATTTATTTACTCACTCTTACTTCGTCGAGCACGCTATCTCAAGATAATTCATCACCTCAATTTCGCAGTACCTCTAATTGAAGAGTAACGCTTTATCAACAAGTAAACTTTAAAATTGTTTTTATTTAGGCAAAACAACAACAAAAACGCAGCAAAATTTGTTAATTGGATAACAAATAAACCAGCCTCTTTAAAGCGTGTAGCGTGGAATATGGATAAATGGTAATGCTAAATGATTTTTTTTTTGGAATTTAGCAAAAATGTATATTTGCAAACAAATATATTCTTTAAAAAATCCACGCCTTGGTTTAAAGTTTTGGAAAAATATTCTTTAAAAAATCCACGCCTTGGTTTAAAGTTTTTGAAAAATATTCTTTAAAAAATCCACGCCTTGGTTTAAAGTTTTGGAAAAATATTCTTTAAAAAATCCACGCCTTGGTTTAAAGTTTTTGAAAAATATTCTTTAAAAAATCCACGCCTTGGTTTAAAGTTTTGGAAAAATATTCTTTAAAAAATCCACGCCTTGGTTTAAAGTTTTGGAAAAATATTCTTTAAAAAATCCACGCCTTGGTTTAAAGTTTTGGAAAAATATTCTTTAAAAAATCCACGCCTTGGTTTAAAGTTTTGGAAAAATATTCTTTAAAAAATCCACGCCTTGGTTTAAAGTTTTGGAAAAATATTCTTTAAAAAATCCACGCCTTAGTTTAAAGTTTTGGAAAAATATTCTTTAAAAAATCCACGCCTTGGTTTAAAGTTTTGGAAAAATATTCTTTAAAAAATCCACGCCTTGGTTTAAAGTTTTGGAAAAATATTCTTTAAAAAATCCACGCCTTGGTTTAAAGTTTTGGAAAAATATTCTTTAAAAAATCCACGCCTTGGTTTAAAGCCTTGGAGAAATATTCTTTAAAAAATCCACGCCTTGGTTTTGAAACATCATTTTCCAAATATTGCAATAGAATTTTTAATTAACACCAAATAACGTATTTAAAATCCAAGCATTTAGTTCCACTCCACAAGTACTATGTTCAGAATATTAATTAACACATTTTGTTGTTGTTATTTATTTTTTTCGTGATATCCATACCTGAATTAAACAATGTAAATCAAAACAAATTTAACTAATAATTTGCATAATTGTAAATTTCGATTCGACACCGACCGTTTTTCAAAATTGTTGTTTACAATTGCAAATCGTGAACCGCAGCGACAGCAGCAGCGATATTTTGATGTCATCGTGATGTCTACATTTGTCAGATTAAATTGAGCGCAATTGTCTGCTACACACAAACAGTCCTCCTCCGATAATGAAAATGCATTCAAGTTGTAGCAATGCTCTTTTCAGAACGATGATGTTCATCATATTTCAAATCTAATGGGTTGATAGCAAATTATTACAACAATTGTTTGTACTTAAATCGCATTAAAATATACCATATGTGGTCTTTAAAAGATGTATGTGTAACATTTCAAAGTGAGCTCTATCGTAATTTTAACATACAGATGAACAGGCATACCTAACCCCTGGTATCCCCGACATTATTTCGAGGTGTTGCAATTTGATTGAAAATTTTGATATACACTCCATCTTATATTCTGAAATCCAGCCCTATCCAGCTTGAATACAATTCCACCCGGCAAAATTATTCCCTTAATTGTATTATTTGCGCTAAAAAGTAGGCAACATTTTTTGTAATTTTCGGTTTTCCTCATTTGATGTAATCTAGACCCATTTAATAACTCCATACTTCTTTTTCTATCATTTTCAGTCTCCAATGAGCCATATTTTGGAGAAACCAAATATTGCGATGCCCATTAAGACTACTAGTGGTCAACTAACGACAACAGCAGCCGCCGCCGTAACAGTTACCACCAATGCCAATTTAAATGCCACCAGCAATGCAACATCAACAACAAACACAACCTCCAAACTAAACGATACAACAACATTTACAAGTTCCGAAGATGTCATTTCAACAACAAAAGATGTTAAGGGTAAGTAGCAAGGGTCCTGATTTGGATTAATGCCAACACTGAAGATTTCGGAAATGACGAGGATTTTGCTTTGCAGCTAGTACAAATTTTGATGCCGTCGTTATGAGCCTGACGGCGGGTGCGGCGGCTGGTGCCTTGGCCAAAACAGTTATTGCACCCTTGGATAGAACGAAAATTAATTTTCAAATAAAGTAAGTTCTAATATGGCCACAATTATTTTTCTAAACTTTATTAATTATTCTCTCTTTATACCCTTCAGCAAATCTGTTCGCTATACCTTAAACGGTGCCATTGTGTTCCTCAAACAGACTTATGCCAGAGAGGGTGTCTTGGCATTATGGCGTGGCAATTCCGCAACGATGGCTCGCATTGTGCCTTATGCTGCCATACAGTTTACCGCTCACGAACAATGGCGTAAAATATTATCTGTCGACAAAGATGGCACAGAGTAGGTTGAGATACAAGATTACCAAAAAACTATCTTACAAATGTATATCCCCCTATTTATTAATGACTTCAACATATTTTCAATATCTTCTTACACTTAATTAATACAAATGCATTTCTTCTATTTGTTTAGCACCAAAGCACGACGATTTATTGCTGGCTCTTTGGCAGGTATTACATCACAGTCCTTGACCTATCCTTTGGATTTAGCAAGAGCTCGCATGGCTGTTACGGACAAATACACAGGCTACAAGTAAATTTCTACATCCCATTATACATATTGTATTCCCATGATAATGCGTTTAATCTATTTGTTGTTGTCTTTAGAACATTGCGTCAAGTATTTGTTAAAATATGGATAGAAGAAGGACCACGCACGCTGTATAGAGGTTATTGGGCAACTGTTTTGGGTGTTATACCATATGCTGGCACATCATTTTTCACCTACGAAACACTGAAACGTGAATACACGGGTAAGTTTGAGCGGCGGGAACATAATTAATTGGTTTATTTTAATTTTACTGAAATATATATATATATATATATATAAATCATATACATAGGCCTTCTATATCCACAGTTGCTTATAATGGTATTTTAAAATCGAAAGCTTTACGGAGAACTCTAACATCTGTAAGGTGCAATGGTTGCAGTAACTGATGCCATATGAAAAGATGTACCACCTTGCATTCACACAGGAATTGGAATTCCGGCTTAGTAGGCGATTGCTGCATTAATAATCCAGCAAATATCCGCTAGAATCCAGTTGAGTCCTTCCAGCTAGCACTCCGTCTAACTTTTCATCTGGTAGTACTGCTATTAGTGTGAATACTAGTTTCAGAGCTAGTTATTTTACTAGATCTTCCTTCAGTTCTGCTGTTAGCATCCTGTCTAGTTTTCCGTTATTCTACTAGCCATTCATTAAGAGTTCCGACTAGCACTCCTTCTAGTCATTCAACTCCAACATCGAATGCTTAAAACTTCCCATCCAGACACCAGCGTTTTCCGTTCGCCGAATAACTCCATCTGTGGGGGTTTGCGGTCTCGCGGACTCTCTCTGATTCTTTTATTGAAGGTTTTGAGCATTACTGTTCATTCTGACGATTCTGAAATTGAAATTGTCCACCCATCAACAGCATTGGGGCCATTTATCATCCAATCATCATCCATCTGCTTCAGGGAGATAATAAAATTGTTCTTGGCGATTTCAGCTCACATCATGAGATAGGCTTTCTAAACTTCCTAATGGTCCTCGATGTATTCTTATTGCAAATAGATAGTCCGATTTAGTTTCCATAAATGAGGAATCCTCTACCAGAGTCACTGTCAGGAGTTCGAGCTCTCCGGACATTTCCATCGTAAGTCCATATCTTCTTCCGTACACTTTCTGGCAAACCAAGGTCGCTTTAAATTCAGACCATATTCCCATTCTGGCCAATGTATAGAAATCCAGGATTTCGTGGAGACCGATCAGCGTACTTCCATGAATTATAATAAAGCCAAATAGCACGGCTTCGCAAAATTCATTGAGGACTCCTTAAGTCATACGGCGGTGACAGAAAGGTTGAGATGATATTCCGTGAAAACATTCTAAAAGCTTCTTTCCTGCAGAATTCCTCTAATGAGACCCAACTATCCATTCAGGGCATCCAGATTGGCACAGCAACGCGAAAAACTCGGTGCCGAAAGCTCCGCTTATGACAGAATCCCGCAGCTAAGTGATGAAATAGATGCTCAAGTCCTTGAGCACAGGCGCTCGAAATGTTTGGAACACCTTAACCACTGCAATATAAATTCCAAGCAGCTATGGTTTACAATTAAGAGGCCATCTGGTTGAAAGTTGGCCGGATTGTTCCAATTCTAAAACCTGATAAATCCGCTACTAATGGGGAATCCTACCACTCGGTTTCTCTTCTTTCACCAGTAGCCAAGGTTTTAGAGTGTCTATTGCTTCCGTACCTGAAACAAAATTTCGTTCTTGCTACCCAAAAACACAATTTCGGAGAATCGTATAGCAAAACGAAGGCTTTGTAAAAAATTACTACCAAGATTGCGAATGGCCTCAATCGGCGACGACAACCTGAACGGACCATTGTGGCAGCCTTAGATATGTCCAGGGCGTTTGATACCGTCGATCATTCCGAGCTGATATCCGACATCACATATTCCACCCTTTTAAGTGATATCAAGCGTTGGCTTGCAAACTACAGAAATAGGCGGCAGTCCCTCGTTGAGTTCCGTGGCCAAAAATCCAAAAATCGCAAGGCAGATCCTGCTGGCATGCTATCTGCCGTGTCATCCCAACCATCACACATTGATGGCAGACACACCTCCGCGACACATTCGTCAGGACTTCAGGCGCTATCGTGATGACATCCAAGACGTCATTCCATCGGACGTCAACGAACGCGATGAAATCTGTACATCAACTTATTAATTTTCTTTATTAAAATCGACAGATTCCGTATTTCCACAATTAAAAATCTTGGCTTCCAAATTTTTGTATAGAGCAAAACGTCCAAACAAAAAGTTTTGTCAACTTTGATGCAAATGAGGACATAAGTGATTGCGTGAGGACATAAGTGATTTAGCCCCACAAAGGGCTAAATTTACCAATGTATATAAATTCAATACACATTATTCGAAAGGAATGTCTGATTTAGACCAAACATTGCATAACTTATTATCTTTACCAAACCTAGATCAAGTCCGAATATGGGACTACTCCTTCTGGTATCTCCCCCATAAAGGGTATTTTTTTTTAATTCAATATTAGGCGAAAGAAATGTCCGATTTGGACCAAATCGGGTTTTTGGAAATTCGTACTAAAACGTTTTCGTGCCGTACTAAATGTGGTACCATTTGCATTTAGCGAACTGGTGGAACTAGAACACTTAAATTTGAAATGAGGGTCGCTGATGGAAAGGTCACATTTGGACACTCGGACTATTCGTATCCGAAAAATACTAAATTTGGTAAAATTTCGTAGCATGTGAATGGATAGAACTGAAAACTTGACATTTGGAATGCGAATTAATGTTGAGAAGTAGTGCCGATATAACGAGGTGGTTTTGAAAAATACGAAACTGTACTAAATTTGGTACAATTTGACTATGGAGATACGGATGGAGCTAGAATTCTGAAATTTTAAACTATCATTACCGTCGGAGTTTAGGATAGCGATATGTAGGTAGTTTTGGAAAATTGCACATATGTACGAAATGTACTAAATGGTACTATATTTGGTACACGATAGAGCTGGAACACTGACATTTTGAAAAAAAGATTATTGTTTGAGTTTAGGATTGGGGGTATAGATGTAGTTTTGGAAATTTGTACCTTTAGGTACTAAATGGTACTAAATTTGTTACAATTTGGATTTAGAGCTGGAATAGTAAAAAAATTGAATTTAAGATTACTGTTATTGTTTAGAATTGATGTATGTAGGTAGTTTTGGGAAGTTGTACTTATGTGTACTAAACGGCACTAAATTTGTTACAATATCCCAACATAATTTAGGAGAATCGATAGAGCTAGAATCCTAAAATTTGGAGTTAGGATCCATATTTGGATTTTTTATTGGAATACGTAGGTAGTTTTGGACATTTGTACTTATGTGTAGTAGATGGTACTAAATTTGATACAATTTGGACTTAGGTGAACCGATTGAGATGAAGTTTTGCAAATTCGTACTTATGATTATTAAGATAGGTAGCTATGGAAATCTATATTAATGTGTACTAACTGGTATTAAATTTGGATATGGATATTTAATAATATATTTCTAATATCAATATATTTATTTTTTTACTTTATATTCTTGCAGAAATGACTGGTAATAGTAAACTAAATACTCTGACATCACTGGCATTTGGTGCAGCAGCTGGTGCTGTTGGCCAAACATCTAGCTATCCATTGGACATTGTGCGAAGACGTATGCAAACAATGGGTGTTACCAAAGACGGACATAACAAATATCCCAGTATATTTGTGACGCTTAAGACCATTTATAGGTAAGAAAATATACAACAAATTTCATTTAATAATATACAATTAAATAAATGTAAATGTTTTCATTTCAGGGAGGAAGGTATTAAAAACGGCTTTTATAAGGGTTTAAGTATGAACTGGATAAAGGGACCCATTGCGGTGGGCATTAGTTTCTCCACATATGATTTCATTAAAGAATTGCTGCGCGATTTGTTTCATTTGAAACGGGGACGGGAGAGCAGTGGCAGCCATTAAAAATCGATAATGCAAAAAATACCCCTGCAAAAAATACCCCTGTACTATGTCCGCCATAAAGTTTATATTTTTTTGCCCTCCCCCCAAAAAACTATTAATATTATTATTGTAATTTTTGTTGTTGATTTATTAGTTTTAAGCCACAAAAAACAATACCTTAGTAAAAAAAAAAAACAATTACTACATAAAGAAACTTTGAAAGTTCTCTTTTGTGAAAAATAATACTAGTTCTTCTCCACTTTATTTAGTCAATTAAATTGCTTTCTTTACATTTTTTATAATTTTTTTAATCTAACAAAAAATATTTATAAAATATTTTAGTTAGACGAAAAAGAAACCTTGCATAAATAGGCTTTTGTTTCACATCTTTTGTAATCTGTTTCCCCTTTTTAGATACAATTTCTTTTATTGTAAATATTGTTTTTCCAATTTCGTGTCCCAGTTTTTCTTGTAGCCATTGTTACCCCTCACCCAATTGGTCTTCTTTATATCACACCCACCCAACATCTTTCACACATTTCAAAACAAACATCCTTTCAGCCACACGCACAATGTGAGACAATAATATTTGAAAATATCCTTTTTTGTATTTCTGTAAAAAGAAAATTTTACACCACAAAAAACAAAATCAAATAAATAAAATAACGCGATTATCAAATAAGAACTTATCCAAAAGAAAACCAAAACGTTGTGAAAGAGTTTTTTCATGTCATGAATTTACACATGCATATAACACATCTACACATATATATATATATATATATATATATATATGAGTACATATAGACTTACATTGATATTTTCGAAATTCTAAGAATTTATTGCCGATTTAGAAAATTAATAAAGTTTGTAGTGATTTATTATTGGCCATTAAACAAAGCAAACAATAAGTAATATGGCTTATATATTATTTATAAATAATTAAATTATGTTCTCGACATCAACAACAGCAAACTATTACTGCTACAACTACTACTACAAAAACTACTACTATTACTTCTACATAACCTATCTATATATTTCGAAAAAGAAGTGAAAATATTGTCTATTATATAATTGTGATTGCTAAAAAAATATGATTTTTTTTATTATTACTATGTAACTGTGTATGATAGTATATAATATAAAGCAAAGAAAAACAAAGTAAGAAAGTGTTTAAAATGTAAATATAATGATGATAATAATAATAAAACAAATTGTTATTAAATTTATAAAAATTGTTGTATTTAATTTAAAAATTGTATATAGTATTGGTATTCCCTATAGCTCATGACCTAATTAGTTCGAGAGCAAAATGGATAGCTTCCAATTTCACATTGTTGAAGGCTCCTTCAATATCGAGGCACGCAGCAAATGTATAACCGGAGGTCTCCATATTCTTCGCGATGAGCCCGACCACATCAAGTAAGGCAGTGTCAACTGATTTGCCTCTAATGTAGGTCTGTTGGGATTTGCTGATTTTATTAGGATTAATAGTAGGGAATGATGGATGCCAAGGAACGGCTCTGCTTGATTTTAACTTGGCGAAGCTCAGGCTTTCATCTCAATTGTGGACACTGACCTCCCCGCGGTGTCACCTGGGGTAACTATTTACATCACCCGTTAAAATAATGAACTTATATGTGATGCGAGTTCACCCATAAGAACTATAAAAAAATTGGTTGATGCGTGGGGTTAGTTGCCCACACTCGGAAACCCCCTCTTACTCTTACTAAAGGACCAAGATCTGCGAGTCTGCGCAGTTTTCGCAGTTGGGGGTATAGATGTAGTTTTGGAAATTTGTACCTTTATGTACTAAATGGTACTAAATTTGTTGCAATTTGGATTTAGAGCTGGAATAGTAAAAAAATTGAATTTAAGATTACTGTTATAGTTTAGAATTGAGGTATGTAGGTAGTTTTGGGAATCTGTACTAATATGTTCTAAACTGTACTAAATTTGGTACATAAAGGACCAAGATCTGCGAATCTGCGCAGTTTTCGCTTTGGTGCATATATTCAAGAAGTACAAATCCGATATTATTGCCTTACAGGAAATGCGATGGAAAGGGACTGGTGTAAGTAAATATCAGATGATTACGTCCTGTATTATAGCTGCCATGAAACGAGACATGAATTTGGCCGTGGATTTACGGTTAACAGGAGAATGACATCGTCTCCATATTCACTCCAGTAGATGAGCGAATTGCTATAATCCGTATGAAAACAAAATGCTTCTAAAAATGCAGTCTCCATGAAGAAACATCAGACAACGGCATGAGGTTGATTGACTTCGCGGCAGCAAAAAATATGGTAGTTAGCAGCACCAGATTCAAGCATATCGATATTCACAAGGCCATCTGGATTTCGTTTTTATGTAGCAGCAAATGTGCG